>NW_025241118.1:0-3416 GCF_018294505.1 Triticum aestivum
CGACTATAAATGACACATTACCATGTTTAGGCCTAGGGGAAGGCATAGGAATTAGTTTGTAGATGATGGGTTGCGAGATTGACAGAAACCTAGACCCAAGTTTATAAATTGATCCGTAAGGGGCTGTTTTGGATCCATATGCTTAATGTTATGGTTAGATTTATATTAATTCTTCTATTTTAGTTGCAGATGCTTTTGAGAGGGGGTAATCACAAGTAGGTTGTTTGTTCAAGTAAGAACAACACCTTAGCTCCGGTCTACCCACATAATAACATATCAAAGCAGTGAATGCGAGTCTACGAATCATGATGAAAGTAACTAGATGAAATTTCCGTGTGTCCTCAAGAACGTTTTAATCACTATGAGAAAATACTTCCGCCTTATCCTTTGTAATAAAAAGGATTTGGCCACTTTGCTCCCCGCGTCTTATCCTTTGGTTACTTGTTACGAGTTATATCATTATCAAATTATCTGTCACAGCCATCTTACAACACTTGTAGAGAATAATTTGTTGAAAACAACTTATTGATTCCTCCCGCTCCTCGTTGGGTTTGACACTCTTACTTATCGAAAGAACTATGATTAATCTCTTATACTTGTGGGTCATCACAGGTGAGGAATCAGCGAGAAGTACAATACAACCTTTTGAGGATCCTTCTTTCTAGGCTTAAATCAGGGTTCCTTGCAATTTGGACACTCTGTTTTGTGCGCATACTCATTTTGATATATGATGCCATCACTTATGCATGTGTGATATCTTACATGCGGCAAATCAAGAGGGCACGCGATCTTCTTCGCCTCATCGACACTATGAGGCAACAAATCCCCCCGGGAAAAACTTTATGTAAATATTCCAATGTAGCATCCAGACTTGCGCCTATGCTCTTGATGTTTGCCTTGATGTCTAGAAGTTTGAGCATGATGTGCAAGCAGGTGGGCTTGGGATCGCAACCTTCATACAGTGGGGTTTTGATGTCTATTTCTGGTTGCGCCAACTTGAGAGCCTCTTTAATAGGAACTCCCTCGTTAGTCGTCTTCTTCCGAAGCAAATCTTTAACATGATGGTCCTGCAACATTGAAGCCAACGACATCTCCTGCGTGGAAGTATGATCATTTCTAGACTGATGATCCTCTTCATGTTTGGATGGCATTTTCATCATTTTTTCCTCCTTGCGTATGTTCATTGTTTCCTCCTTCTGGCACATCTGCTCCATCGAAAGGGTTTTCCGCTTGTACATGATCCTCCGCTCCTTCATCATCGCTAACATCCTCCTTCTCCTCCCCATGCTTTGTCCACCGCGTATAACCTGGAATGAAATCATGATGGAGCAAGTGCGCCATCACGCTGCCTTCGAATGGGTTGTGGAAAACTCCATTTTTGCACTTCTTACATGAACATAATATATGCACGTCACCCTTTTGTATCATATTTCCCACGGCAAAATTGAGGAAGACATTCACACTTTGATCAATATTGAATCTTTCAATAGATCAAGCAGCCTGCAAAAGGGTATAAGTAAAAAAAGAATTATAGTATGTATTACCAATGAGGTCATAAAAAATTTCGGCATGCCATTTGGTAAAAGTGAGACATATTGAGTGCTAGAAATTTGACGGAACGGAAACGAATCAACTTTTGCCAAAACATTGGCAACTCTCTAGACATTCCCTGCAATAAGAAACATAGCACGAGACAATTCGCGAGCAACACAATGTAATTTATATGGCAATCACACACATATCCATCCATATCATGCATATAATTAACGAGAAGTTAGTTATATTTACCTAAAGAGAGACGATAAGATTATCTCGAGCTAGTCGTCGATCAATCGCACGGCCGACCGACCATGTAGGTTGGTGGGCGCCATTAATGGAGAGTGGTGAAAAATGTAATGCAAGTGTGTGAGCAGGTGGAGGAGAGAGCTAGCTTAGGGGAGTATGTGTGGAGGCTAACAAGCTTAAACATCACCTAGCTAGATCTAACTACCTAATTTAAAATCATGAGAAAGAATTTGGTGTTTTCTCACAAACAAGAGAAGAGAGGAGGAAAATGAAGAGAGAGGAAGAAGAAGAGAAATAGCTAGATAGGGATGAATAAGCTAGGTTCACATGTGAATAGTGTTGGTACGTAATTAGTGGCATTCCGGACATAGCCAATGCCACCACTACTACATATATTCGTGGCGTGGGAACGTTAGCCACATCGGTGTTAAGTGGACCGGACAAAGCGCCCCGAAAGTGGACCCGCAAAATATGTCGGTGGCATCATGAAAACTACCACACCATAGCTATTAACTTTAGTGCTGGTGTTGGATGGTTTTGCGACGTCACCACTAAGTTACGCCTGGTTAGAATGTTGGGTCCCACATACAAGTGTCATCCAAGAAAATTCCAACGCCACCACTAAGGCATAGTGATGACATACGAAATATGCGACAAAACTACTATTTGAAAAAAGTTAGTGTTGGTGTTGATTAAAAATGGTGCGCCACCAACTAAAGTTGTGGCTACCCATTTCTCTGAAGGAAATATGCCCTAGAGGCAATAATAAAGTACATGCAAACGAAGTAACGCCTTAAGCAAGATGACATGATGTAGACAAAGTAAACCCAATCAATATAAATAAACCCTGTCATTTTATCCTTAATGAAGAAAATACAAATATGTGTCTTGTCCCCTACTATGTCAACGGGATATAGAGCACCACAAGATTGAAACTCGTTACAAAGCACCTCTTCCAGTGAAAATAAATCAATCTAGTTTGCCAAATTAAACGGATAGATCAGAGAGCATTGCAAAGCTATAACAATCGTGAATAATAAAGTTCAGAAAAGACTCAATTACTTTCAATGAAGAATCTGATCATAAACAAACAATTCGTCGGATCCCAACAAACACACTGCAAAAAAAGATTACATTGGATAGAACTCCAAGAAGTTCGAGGAGAACATTGGATTGAAGATCAAAGTGAGAGAAGAAGTCATCTAGCTACTAGCTATGGACCCGTAGATATGTGGTAAACTACTCATGCATCATCGGAAGGTGGAAAGGATGATGTAGAAGACATCTCTGATCGATTCCCCCTCCGACAGAGTACCGGAAAAGGCCTCCAGATGAAATCGCGGAAGAACATAACCTTGCGACTGAGGAAAAAGTGTTCCCAGTGGCTCTCTGGGGATTTATAGAAGTGGAATTAGGTCAGACGGAGCCTCATGGGGCCCACAAGGTAATAGGGCGCCCCCTCGGCGTGCCCTGTTGCCTTACCGTCTCCTCGTTCGTCGTCTGGTCTCCTCCTGAAGCTTCTAGGGTCTCTCTTGTCCAGAAAAAGATCGTCAACAAGTTTCGTAGCGTTTGGACTCCGCTTGATACTGATTTTTTGAAAAAACAAAAACAAACAAAAAACAACAACTGGT
>NW_025241119.1:0-3415 GCF_018294505.1 Triticum aestivum
AATATTCTTCAGAGAATGTTGGGAGCCATTGCTAATCGGAACCCGGGCATGCGCCATAAGGTCGAGTCTATTGAGGGAGTGTTTCGTCGAGCTTTTTGGAGCTTTGGGCAATCTATCGAGGCATTTAAGCATTGCCACCCCATCTTGTCAATTGATGGCACATTCTTGACCGGCAAGTACAAGGGCACGTTGATGGTGGCAATGGCCCACTCTTCCAATGATAATGTGTTGCCGGTGGCATTTGCGTTGGTGCCTTTCGAGAACGATGACAACTGGGAGTGCTTTATGGGTAATGTGAGGATGAAGGTGATTGGCCCCATAAGAGAGGTGTGGTTTATGGATCATATCATATCGCCATCATGGGATTCTCAAAGCAATAGAAGTTGACATTCTAGGTTATCAAAAGCTCCAACACCGTTGGTGCATGAGGCACTTCATTGCAAACTTTTACCGGGCATCCAAGAGTAAGGTGTTTTGCAAGGATCTTACCCATGTTTGTGTGGCATTCAACACCGACACATTCCAAAGCCGCTATGATAAACTATTCAGGGCGTTGGAGAAGAACAATGCAGGGAGAGAATTCTTGACAATGCATCCTCCGTAGAAGCATAAGTGGTCACGTGCTCACGATGAAGGAGGTTTCAAATACGGAGACATGACAAGTAACATGGTGGAATTATTCAACAATGTGATCAAGGGTGTCTGTTCCTTGCCGGTGAGTGCAATAGTGAAATATACTTTCTTCAAGCTCAACTGCAATAGTATTTTCTAAGGCATTACGAAGTCACCGCCAAATGGATAGCTGAAATATGGATTTTCCCTTCAAAGTTGAGGACTGGTTGAAGCATCAAGCGCGCAAGTCCTCGCGTCAACAAATCATTAGTTTCAATGAAAAATAACAAATCTACCAAGTCGATGAGTCCGGTGGCACAACAAAGGACGGGGTGACGTACGGTAGAGCTGCGTAGGAGGTGCACCTCATGAACCGGTGGTGTCACTTTGAGAGACCTCACATGTATCATTGGCCTTGCTCGCACGTGATGACCGCGGCAAGGTTCAGAAACTTGAACGTATCCCATGGTACCACCATGCAGTTGCATGAGTTCACATTGGAACAAACGAGGTTGACATGGGCTCCTAGGTTTCACCCTTCCTCGATCAGTCACAGTGTCCTGAGTATGATGGGCCACACATCGTCCCCGATCCCGAACTCATGGTGCCGACAAAGGGAAGAAGCATAAAGAAGAGGTTTAGGGGTGACATGGATGATCTAGCTGTTTACACCGACATGAAACAATTTGGTAGCAGCCATTTCATGGAGGCACCGGACATCAACAATTGTGGTTAATGTGATGAGTCGGGATACAATCTTAGTAAATGCACCAAAAGGCCACGCATCGATGCCAACAATCCCACTAGTCAAACGACTGGACGAGGAGGCTCTATTGGTGGGCGTGGAGGACGATCGAGTCTTAGAGGAGCCGGTGGCACAAAAGGAGGTAGGAGTGGTGGCCGTGGAGGACGGCCGAGTCCTAGAGGTAGTGGACGAGGAGGCAGTATTGGTGGGCATAGAGGACGGTCAAGTCTTAGAGCATCTCTAGCCGCTCGGCCCCCGAGGACGCCGAAAAAGTGTCATCTAGGGCCGAACCGGCAATTACTTTCGGCGTGAGGGCAATTGTGTTCCCAATCATCGCCCCCAACTCGGCGCAAACTCCGAGATTTGATTCGAATTCAGCACAAACTCAATGATTTTTCTTTCGAATTTGTACAAAAAACAGAAAACTAACAAACTATGGCTAGCCCTGCTATGCCATGGCCGCCACCCGCCTTCTACCTGCAGAGGAGCCTGTAGAACTAGGTGTAGTCGTCGCAGTACTCGTCGTCACCATTGCCATCGCTGTCGTCACCGTCGTTGCCACCACCCTGCGTCCCGCCAAAGCCGCCGCAATCCCTGCTGCACCCCTGACCAGGGTCGCCGAAGCGTGGGGGGTTGGACGTCCCGGGCGCGTCCTCCTCGTCGCTGTCGAGGATGACAATGTCGCCCACCTTGGGACTGTGGCGCCGGGCCTTGATGTCCTCGTAGGCCCGGCGCTGGCGCACCACCTGCGGCTGCCTTATTTGCCTCTGCCTCCTTCTTGGCTTGGGCAAGCACGCCTTTGAGGGACTCGACCTCGGCTGCGCCAACTATGATCATAATCCAAAAATTCCATGAGTTAAAGTACTCAATATACATATCACTTCTGATGTGATAATAAATTCCTTATTCAAAATTTCCGCATACCTTTCGTTTCCTCAAACCGCTTGATAATGCGGTCGAGTTCCTCATTGGCCACTCGAAGTTTCCGATTCAGTTCGGAAACCTGTGCGGCATGGGCGGTAGCCGCCAACATGGATGACTGTTACAAAAGTAGCACAGTACATTATTGTCCGAATTATCACGTGGATCCTCTGTCCGGTTTTTTCTAATCTGGACTGAGCCTCAGGGGCTATCGTCTATACACAGGTTTATCCTGCTGATATAGCTATTTCTCCTCCCCCCCCCTCTCTTGAAGGGGGCTGCGTATCCAATCCCGGAGCCGCGTTGGTCTCCGGGATGGTGTTCGGCGGGGGCCCGGATTGATGGGGCTCCCAATCGTTGGTTGTCATGGGGGTCGCTTCCGCCAGGTCTTCGGCGACCGAGGTATTAAGCTCAGGCACCTTCTCGACAGCCTCGCTCGCCCCTCCTCGGCTAGGAGAAGTCCTTCGGGAAGACACTTCGGTGTCCCCCATGGCAATAGGCGAGGGGGCTCATGGTGGCGTGTCGTTGTCCTCCTGCCCGGGCGGCAGGGAATTCCCCTCTGATAAGGGAGTGTGCGGTACCTCACAGGGAAGGCTGAAAGGCAAATAATGATACAACTCACATAACAGAGGCAGGTAAACTGAAGATGAACAATAAGATTATTAATACTTAAAATTCGGCTAGGGGCTTCACCCTGGGGGTCTCTTGGGGACGTGTTTGAAATCGAAGTCCGAACTGTCCGAGAGGGTCAACTTCCCTCTTTACGGCACCTCCCCTCCGGGTCTTCGAGGGCAATCCTCTTCTTCCTCCTCCCCTTGCGGGGGAGTCTCTTTCCACCTCCACCTCCTCCTCCTCTTCCTCTTCTTCCTCGTCTCCCTCGTGGGAGGAGAGGACTTTGGTCTCTCCGGATATAGTGTCCGAAGGACCTTTGCGGCGGGGGCCGCCCTTCGCTTCCTTGCCCTTCTTCTTGGACTTCTTCTCCGGCGCCTGACAAGGCACCAGAACCAGCATCTCAGTTAGCTGGGGTGTGGCTGGGTTCTCCGGCAGCGGTGCCGCACAGTTGATCCGCTCTGCCTTTGTTGTCCAGCCCTGTGCGGAAGGCGGGTGATAATATATCTATTAATTAAAACATCGGCC
>NW_025241120.1:0-3415 GCF_018294505.1 Triticum aestivum
CAGTCGGTGGCCTCCTTCTTCGCGCATATGCATGGCCTCACCGACGAGCTTGCTGCTGCTGGCAAGCCATTGCAGGATGATGAGTTGATCTCGTACATCCTCAATGCGCTTGACATGGAGTATCAGCTGTTGGTGTCTGCCCTTGATGCACGCACCATACCGGTCACCCTCGACGAGTTGTTCGCTCAGATGAGCAACTTTGATCAGCGGGTGGCCCTCTTCCAAGGAGCTGTAGGAGGCGGCTTCAAGTCTTCTGCTAACGCCGCCACGCGCGGCCGTGGCGGGAGGTCACGTCATCGCAGGCCGCCCCAGAACAGCAAGGGCAAGGGCACTGGTGGCGGCAACAATAGCGGCTCCAACAACGCACGTGGCGGCGGCCGGCCTTCCTACACCAACACTAGAGGTCGGCGCAACAACAACTCCAACAACAAGTCGTGTCCTGACACGGTCAGGTGCCAAATCTGCGGCAAACCGGGCCACTCAGCAAAAGATTGCTGGTACCGCTATGAGGAAGATGAAGATGACTCATCTCAAGATGAGAAGGTGGCTGGAGCAGCTGATGGCTCCTATGGCGTCGACACCAACTGGTATGTCGACAACGGCGCCACAAACCACATCACCGGCGAGCTGGAGAAAGTGACCATGCGTGAAAAGTACCGTGGCAAGGACCACATCCACACTTCCAGTGGAGAAGGTATGAGAATTAGCCATATTGGCCACTCAATTATAAAAACCCCTCACAGAAAAATTCACCTTAAAAGAATCTTGCATGTCCCTAGTGCTTCAAAAAATCTTCTTTCTGTTCACCGCATTACCATTGACAATCATGTCTTTCTTGAATTTCACCCTTTCTTCTGTTTGATCAAGGATCAGGCAATGAAGAAGGTGCTCTATCGAGGTAGATGCGTTCGTGGACTCTATCCCTTGATTCCGGAGATTAGAAGATTGAATAAACAAGTGTTTAGTGCCACCAAAGTGTCTTCAACACGGTGGCACGATCGTTTAGGACATGCATCTTTTTCTTTAGTTGAGCGATTGCTTAGGAAAAATAAGCTCCCATATGTTGGAGAGCGTGATGTCAAAACAATTTGTGATTCATGCCAAAAGGCCAAAAG
The DNA here is from genome assembly GCF_018294505.1 of Triticum aestivum. NCBI lineage: Eukaryota > Viridiplantae > Streptophyta > Magnoliopsida > Poales > Poaceae > Triticum > Triticum aestivum. Next base: position 1,116 of record NW_025241120.1, read on the forward strand.
TCATCAGTTACCCTATCCAGTTTCTACAAGTATTTCTACCAAACCATTGCAACTTATCTTTTCTGATGTTTGGGGTCCTGCCCCCTCTTATGTTGGTAGACATACATACTATGTTTGATTGACGATTATAGCAAGTTCTCTTGGATCTATCTTCTTAAGAAACGATCCGATGTGTTCCAAGTTTTTCTCAACTTTCAAGCTTTAGTTGAACGCCAATTTGATAGTCAAATTCTTGCTCTCCAATCTGATTGGGGAGGGGAATACGAGAAACTAAACTCTTTCTTCCAAAAACTTGGAATCTCTCATCATGTGTCTCGTCCGCACGCTCACCAACAAAACGGGTCTGCCGAACGCAAGCATAGACACATTGTAGAGGTTGGACTAGCTCTTTTAGCTGGCGCCTCCATGCCCCTCAAGTTCTAGGATGAGGCGTTTCTCACTGCCGTTCATATCATCAACATGCTCCCTAGTCGTGTCATTAACAATGAAACTCCTATGGAAAGACTCCTTCACACCAAACCCGACTACACCTCTCTTCGTGTGTTTGGGTGTGCTTGCTGGCCCATTCTTCGTCCATACAACAATTGCAAATTAATGTTCCGCTCTAAGCAATGCGTGTTCCTTGGCTATAGTGCCAAGCATAAAGGAGTTAAGTGCCTCGATGTTTCTACGGGCCGAGTATATATCTCTCGTGACATAGTCTTTGATGAAACGAAGTTCCCGTTTTCCGATCTTCATCCCAACACCGGTGCACTACTTCGTCAAGAAATTCTTCTCCTCCCACCTAGCCTCACCGGTCTTGATCAAGGGGGAAATAATTGTGTTGATCAATCACTGACTAACTCTCATAACCATGCACTTGAGCTTTGTGATGATGCAGATGAAAACGGTGGAGAAAACGATGTAGAAATCACCCAAAACGGTGATGAAATCAGCCCACATTTTATGTGTCCATGGCTGGCGCGCAGATCCTCATCGGGATTGGAACTGCAGCAGCCCAGCAGTGAATCTGCCTCGGGATCGATGCAGCAGCAGGGCAGCAGTCCACGGGAACCCGTGTCGCCCGCCAGGCGCGCCTCCTGCGACCCAGCGCCTGGCACGCGGCGCCCCTCCACTGGCTCGGGCGTGTCCTCCGGCGCCCATCAATTCGGTGCCGACACGCAGGGTCGCTGGCCCGCAGATGGGCCCCGCCACTACATCCGACGGCAACCAACTTGTGCCGCACCCAACAGACAGGAGGCAGGTGCGGAGCCCCGCGCTGATCCGTCTGGCGGCACGTGATCCAACGTGGATTCGCCCAGGCCCACACCATCATTGCGCCATGATGGGTCGTCAGTGGACCCGCAGCCAGGCGCAGGATCTTCTGCACCGGCTGTATCGCAGCTGCTGCAGACCACCGCCACAGAAAATCCCGTGGACTCCTTCCCTGGTGCGACAGGGGCGCTGGAAGGATCTGCCTTGGGATCAACCGGTGCAGCGGCTGGATCTTCTGTGTCGGACAATACTACAGCAGCACCTGTTCCTCAACGTACACGTCTACAGAAAGGGGTGACAAAACCTGTCAATTATAAGCAAATAACAAAGTTTGGCCTGGCATGTTCAATAGGTGAACCAAATACTATTGAGGAGGCACTTAGTGATGCACGGTGGGAAAATGCCATGGAAGAAGAATGCATGGCACTTCGTAAAAATAAAACATGGCATCTCGTTCCCCCACAGCAAGGTAAAAATTTAATTGATTGCAAGTGGGTCTACATAATCAAGAGAAAGTCTGATGGAACTATAGATCGCTACAAGGCCAGACTAGTGGCAAAAGGTTTTAAGCAACTATATGGCATATATTACGAGGACACATTTAGTCCTGTTGTGAAAGCTGCAACTATTCGTCTTGTACTGTCCATTGCTGTGTCCAGGGGATGGAGTCTTCGGCAGCTAGATGTCAAGAACGCGTTCCTTCATGGTGTTCTAGAAGAGGAAGTCTACATGAAACAACCTCGTGGGTTTGTAAGTAAAAGCAAGCCATTTCATGTGTGTAAACTTGACAAAGCTTTATATGGACTGAAGCAGTCTCCTCGAGCATGGTACTCACGACTCAGTCAGAAGTTGCAGACACTCGGTTTCATTCCTTCTAAGTCTGACACATCTTTGTTTATCTACAATAAGTCAAATACATCCATATTTGTTCTTATTTATGTTTATGATATTATTGTCACATGTTCATCTGATGAGGCAGTGGAAGGACTGTTAAACGATCTGAATGCTGAGTTTGCTCTTAAAGATCTAGGAGACTTGCATTTCTT
>NW_025241121.1:0-3415 GCF_018294505.1 Triticum aestivum
CCTTAGGAGTTCATCACCAAGGCCACTCAGGAGCTGCAGGAATCAAGAGTCATACGCGGCGATCACCGCCTACCTGGCGTAGCACCCCATCCAGGAGAGGATGGCGGGCTGCGCGTCTGCATCGACTACCCAGGGCTCAGTCGAGTAGCATCTCAGGAGCGCTTCTGGCCTTCGTGCGTGGGATGCTGCGAGGGTCCGCCACACAACTACGTTCGCATGCCTTTCGGCCTGCTGAACGCGGCTGCCGCTCCCAGCGTCTTCTGTGGAGCATTCTGGCAGCTCAGGAAGCCAGGCACCACGCGGTCCTGGCAGAGATGGAGATGGTCCTTGAGGAACCGCCCGGAGCCCCAGAGCCTCCCGAGGCTCAGGGCTCCGGTGGCTCGTGAGGATCGGCCTCTTCACCGCGCATCGTCAGCTACTCCAACACCCGCTCTACAATGGTATCAGGTGACATCTTTCGAGTTCATTTAAGTTGGGAACACCCTCAGGGCTTCATTATTCCCAGGTGGCGTGGGTCTGTCCCTGCGGCATGTATCCCTTTTGCTTATGTCTTTAGGTTACCTTGCTGGGGGTGCCCCTCCACCTGCATCATCCCCAAGCCGCTTGGGCCTGACCCAGTGGCATGTATCCTTCCGGCAGTTACCTAAGCTAATTTGCCTTTCATGCTTAACCTGCCTATGATTATCATCTCCCGCCTACCATGCGCCTTTTTCTCCCTCATGCAAATCACTTACACGTTAAAAGGGGGGCGCCTGAGCATCGCGACTCAGGAGCTCTTACTTGCTCTCCAGCCCTCACCCCTGGCCTTGTCCACGGCATCGCGACCTGGCATACCAGCGGCGGTTGAGCTCGCTCGAGGGCCGGGACCTGAGGACGTAGAGCATTTGTATCTAACCACCCCACAGGAACACTCAGCCGCCGAAGGCTCAAGATCAGGCGCAACCTGCCTTGATGTAGGGCCTCGTGAGTCCCGCGATAGCTCACGGGTGCCCAAATACACCTCGTCTAGCCCTACCGTGCCAGCCACGTGTCAGGGCGGGGCTGTACACGCCCCAGGGGCTCCTCCCGGAGGGGCCCCCCTCCCACGTACCAGTGGAAGCACCATGCTCCATGCTGGGTGACGACACTGTCGAGGAGCGGCTATGCCCGTACACATAGGGAAGCGCTATGCTCCGCGCTAGTGATAAACAACTAAGGGCAGCCCACGGCTGTATCAACCTCAGGGAGCCCAGAGCTCAGTGTCTGGCCTCATCGCAACGCCTCCCATCGGGAGCGCCACCCGAGGGGGCTGGACACGGGGGCTGCGCCCGGGTCACGCCCGAGCGCACGCCACCCAGCCAGGTCCATCGGACCTGGTCATCGCGCGCCCCTCCACGAGCGGAGCCAAGATATGAAGACCGTTTGAGCGTCAAGGGGGACTCCTGAGCATCGCGACTAAGGAGCCTAACTGGTCACGTAGCCCCACACTCCTTAGTTCCGCAAGGCTAACGACGGTTGAGGTATGCGCGGGGCCGGGCCCTGCCGACGTAGAATGACAAATCTACTCCTACACCCCCTCCCTATTTGTTGTTTGAGCGTCAAGGGGGACTCCTGAGCATCACGACTTAGGAGCCTAACTTGTCACGTAACCCCTGAGTCCTTGGTCCCGTCCTGGTCATCCGGTCGGGGCTAACGGCGGCTGAGGTATGCGCGGGCTCGGGCCCTACCAACATAGAATACAAAGCAAATAGGAAGGAAACCGCAAAATCTCGAAGCAAATTCAGGAGCAAATATTACAAACCATAAATCGTCCTCACGATACCAAACACAAGTTTAAACACCTCCACGAGGCACGGTGCATGTTGTAGGAGCTGAAACAGGAAAGAAGCCGCAAGAAGATCACCCTTGGGCGGCGCCGTCATTTGCCAGGAGCTCCGCCTCCGTGGCGGAGTTGCGCTTGTCGGCTCCACCTCCCGAGGCCGCGGAACCAGTAGCGCCCGCCTTGGGCGCAGTAGCGAAGGTGCGGAACTTCGCTAGCAGGGCTTCCGCTCGGCCCTTCACAGCTTCAGCAGCAGCCGTGGAGCGCTCGGTGTCCATAGGCTCCAGCAGATCGTCGAGCTTGGCGTCGGGGTTACGAAGGTAGACGTGGCTGAGGACCCGAGTCAGTGCCGCAGAAGAAAGGACGCGAGCTTGAACCTCGGCCATGGAGCGGATGCCGATCACGACCTCCTCAAGAGCCTCGACCAAAAAGGGAAGCAGCTTGGCAGGGCCGTCCTTGGCTCTGGCCAGCGGCTTCTCCAGGCCATCATCATAAAGAGACTTCAGCGCCTTGCGAGATCTCTTCTCAAGATCCACGAAGGACACACGATCCTTGGCCAAGACCTTTGCCTTGGCGTCCAGCTCGGCACTCTCCGCTTTCAGCTTCTTCTCTAGAGTCTTCAGTCGGCCACGATCAGCGGTCAGCTTGGCGTCACGGTCCCCGATGGCGGCCTCCCGAGCCTTCATCTCTTCCTTCCTTGCCTGGCAGTCGCGAGCCTCCTTGGCGAGCTCATTGCGCAAGCCCCGCAGCTCATCCTCCAACGCCTTGCAGCAGTCCTGGGCGAGCGAGGCGCCCTTCAGCACTGCGTCACGAGCGGCCGCGGCCTGAGTGGCGGCTTGCTTTTCCTCCTCGGAAGCTGCTGCAGCCTGGCTCAGCGCCGCTCGAACGGAGGTCTCGGAATGAACCCAGTCAGAGATCAACCCAAGGCGCCAGGCCACCAGGCGGGGGTTGGCACCCTGGAGGTATTCTCGCAGCCGACCTAGCTCAGCAGCAGCACGGCCCAAGACGACAAAGGAGGCAGAGGAGTCAGGAACCAGTGGAGCAGGAGGAGAAGACGGCAACGTGATCACAGCTTGGGAGACCGGGAGCTCCTGAGCCTGGGCAACCTCAACGACAGCATCAAGCGCCGGCATCTCCAGAGTCAGTGGGGCCACGGGGGCTGGCACCCCGCCAAGGCGCTCCGACTGGCCTCGCGAGGACGACCGGGCAGTGATAGAGGCAAAGGTGTCCCGTCTTTCAATGAGATGGTGGCTATCGTTTTGGAGGAAGTCGACTTTGACGATCCGACTACGAACGTGCGAGGACGTCGCGCCTTAGCAATCGCTAAACCAACTTCGAGAGGTTATTGACCATGCCGGAGCATGATCAACCTCACCACGAAGGTCTGTTTCCTGCAGGCAAACAAAGAACAAGCAAGAAACTAACATTGCAATCTGGATATTGCGAATATAAGAGGAAAGATTTATTGATCAAGGTGAGGTTCTGTGACGCCTTTGTCTGGTCGTTGAACACAAACAAAGTACGCGAAGTTGCATCTATGGCGAACTTTAATCTAAACAAAACCCGAAGTCTAAACGATGCCCTAAGGGCTGTATATATGGAGGAAGAGGGGGGGGG
>NW_025241122.1:0-3415 GCF_018294505.1 Triticum aestivum
CCTTAGGAGTTCATCACCAAGGCCACTCAGGAGCTGCAGGAATCAAGAGTCATACGCGGCGATCACCGCCTACCTGGCGTAGCACCCCATCCAGGAGAGGATGGCGGGCTGCGCGTCTGCATCGACTACCCAGGGCTCAGTCGAGTAGCATCTCAGGAGCGCTTCTGGCCTTCGTGCGTGGGATGCTGCGAGGGTCCGCCACACAACTACGTTCGCATGCCTTTCGGCCTGCTGAACGCGGCTGCCGCTCCCAGCGTCTTCTGTGGAGCATTCTGGCAGCTCAGGAAGCCAGGCACCACGCGGTCCTGGCAGAGATGGAGATGGTCCTTGAGGAACCGCCCGGAGCCCCAGAGCCTCCCGAGGCTCAGGGCTCCGGTGGCTCGTGAGGATCGGCCTCTTCACCGCGCATCGTCAGCTACTCCAACACCCGCTCTACAATGGTATCAGGTGACATCTTTCGAGTTCATTTAAGTTGGGAACACCCTCAGGGCTTCATTATTCCCAGGTGGCGTGGGTCTGTCCCTGCGGCATGTATCCCTTTTGCTTATGTCTTTAGGTTACCTTGCTGGGGGTGCCCCTCCACCTGCATCATCCCCAAGCCGCTTGGGCCTGACCCAGTGGCATGTATCCTTCCGGCAGTTACCTAAGCTAATTTGCCTTTCATGCTTAACCTGCCTATGATTATCATCTCCCGCCTACCATGCGCCTTTTTCTCCCTCATGCAAATCACTTACACGTTAAAAGGGGGGCGCCTGAGCATCGCGACTCAGGAGCTCTTACTTGCTCTCCAGCCCTCACCCCTGGCCTTGTCCACGGCATCGCGACCTGGCATACCAGCGGCGGTTGAGCTCGCTCGAGGGCCGGGACCTGAGGACGTAGAGCATTTGTATCTAACCACCCCACAGGAACACTCAGCCGCCGAAGGCTCAAGATCAGGCGCAACCTGCCTTGATGTAGGGCCTCGTGAGTCCCGCGATAGCTCACGGGTGCCCAAATACACCTCGTCTAGCCCTACCGTGCCAGCCACGTGTCAGGGCGGGGCTGTACACGCCCCAGGGGCTCCTCCCGGAGGGGCCCCCCTCCCACGTACCAGTGGAAGCACCATGCTCCATGCTGGGTGACGACACTGTCGAGGAGCGGCTATGCCCGTACACATAGGGAAGCGCTATGCTCCGCGCTAGTGATAAACAACTAAGGGCAGCCCACGGCTGTATCAACCTCAGGGAGCCCAGAGCTCAGTGTCTGGCCTCATCGCAACGCCTCCCATCGGGAGCGCCACCCGAGGGGGCTGGACACGGGGGCTGCGCCCGGGTCACGCCCGAGCGCACGCCACCCAGCCAGGTCCATCGGACCTGGTCATCGCGCGCCCCTCCACGAGCGGAGCCAAGATATGAAGACCGTTTGAGCGTCAAGGGGGACTCCTGAGCATCGCGACTAAGGAGCCTAACTGGTCACGTAGCCCCACACTCCTTAGTTCCGCAAGGCTAACGACGGTTGAGGTATGCGCGGGGCCGGGCCCTGCCGACGTAGAATGACAAATCTACTCCTACACCCCCTCCCTATTTGTTGTTTGAGCGTCAAGGGGGACTCCTGAGCATCACGACTTAGGAGCCTAACTTGTCACGTAACCCCTGAGTCCTTGGTCCCGTCCTGGTCATCCGGTCGGGGCTAACGGCGGCTGAGGTATGCGCGGGCTCGGGCCCTACCAACATAGAATACAAAGCAAATAGGAAGGAAACCGCAAAATCTCGAAGCAAATTCAGGAGCAAATATTACAAACCATAAATCGTCCTCACGATACCAAACACAAGTTTAAACACCTCCACGAGGCACGGTGCATGTTGTAGGAGCTGAAACAGGAAAGAAGCCGCAAGAAGATCACCCTTGGGCGGCGCCGTCATTTGCCAGGAGCTCCGCCTCCGTGGCGGAGTTGCGCTTGTCGGCTCCACCTCCCGAGGCCGCGGAACCAGTAGCGCCCGCCTTGGGCGCAGTAGCGAAGGTGCGGAACTTCGCTAGCAGGGCTTCCGCTCGGCCCTTCACAGCTTCAGCAGCAGCCGTGGAGCGCTCGGTGTCCATAGGCTCCAGCAGATCGTCGAGCTTGGCGTCGGGGTTACGAAGGTAGACGTGGCTGAGGACCCGAGTCAGTGCCGCAGAAGAAAGGACGCGAGCTTGAACCTCGGCCATGGAGCGGATGCCGATCACGACCTCCTCAAGAGCCTCGACCAAAAAGGGAAGCAGCTTGGCAGGGCCGTCCTTGGCTCTGGCCAGCGGCTTCTCCAGGCCATCATCATAAAGAGACTTCAGCGCCTTGCGAGATCTCTTCTCAAGATCCACGAAGGACACACGATCCTTGGCCAAGACCTTTGCCTTGGCGTCCAGCTCGGCACTCTCCGCTTTCAGCTTCTTCTCTAGAGTCTTCAGTCGGCCACGATCAGCGGTCAGCTTGGCGTCACGGTCCCCGATGGCGGCCTCCCGAGCCTTCATCTCTTCCTTCCTTTCCTGGCGGTCGCGAGCCTCCTTGGCGAGCTCATTGCGCAAGCCCCGCAGCTCATCCTCCAACGCCTTGCAGCAGTCCTGGGCGAGCGAGGCGCCCTTCAGCACTGCGTCACGAGCGGCCGCGGCCTGAGTGGCGGCTTGCTTTTCCTCCTCGGAAGCTGCTGCAGCCTGGCTCAGCGCCGCTCGAACGGAGGTCTCGGAATGAACCCAGTCAGAGATCAACCCAAGGCGCCAGGCCACCAGGCGGGGGTTGGCACCCTGGAGGTATTCTCGCAGCCGACCTAGCTCAGCAGCAGCACGGCCCAAGACGACAAAGGAGGCAGAGGAGTCAGGAACCAGTGGAGCAGGAGGAGAAGACGGCAACGTGATCACAGCTTGGGAGACCGGGAGCTCCTGAGCCTGGGCAACCTCAACGACAGCATCAAGCGCCGGCATCTCCAGAGTCAGTGGGGCCACGGGGGCTGGCACCCCGCCAAGGCGCTCCGACTGGCCTCGCGAGGACGACCGGGCAGTGATAGAGGCAAAGGTGTCCCGTCTTTCAATGAGATGGTGGCTATCGTTTTGGAGGAAGTCGACTTTGACGATCCGACTACGAACGTGCGAGGACGTCGCGCCTTAGCAATCGCTAAACCAACTTCGAGAGGTTATTGACCATGCCGGAGCATGATCAACCTCACCACGAAGGTCTGTTTCCTGCAGGCAAACAAAGAACAAGCAAGAAACTAACATTGCAATCTGGATATTGCGAATATAAGAGGAAAGATTTATTGATCAAGGTGAGGTTCTGTGACGCCTTTGTCTGGTCGTTGAACACAAACAAAGTACGCGAAGTTGCATCTATGGCGAACTTTAATCTAAACAAAACCCGAAGTCTAAACGATGCCCTAAGGGCTGTATATATGGAGGAAGAGGGGGGGGG
>NW_025241123.1:0-3414 GCF_018294505.1 Triticum aestivum
GCTGCAAGATGGAGGTGGCTAGAAGCGTAGTCTTCGACAGGAATAGCTACCCCCCTCTTATTCCGGCATTCTGCAGTTCAGTCCACATATGATCCCCCTTTTCCATTTGATACCAATGCATACATATGTAGTGTAGCTCCTTGCTTGCGAGTACTTTGGATGAGTACTCACGGTTGCTTTGCTCCCCTTTTTCCCCCTTCCTACCCGATTGCTGCGACCAGACGAGGGAGTCCAGGAGCCAGACGCCACTGTCGATGACGACTACTACTACTCAGGAGGTGCCTACTACTATGTGCAGCCCGCTGACGACGACCAGGAGTAGTTTAGGAGGATCCCAGGCAGGAGGCCTGCGCCTCTTTCGATCTGTATCCCAGTTTGTGCTAGCCTTCTTAAGGCAAACTTGTTTAACTTATGTCTGTACTCAGATATTGTTGCTTTCGCTGACTCGTCTATGACCGAGCTCTTGTATTCGAGCCCTCGAGGCCCCTGGCTTGTAATATGTTGCTTGTATGACTTCTTTTTATTTGTAGAGTTGTGCTGTGATATCTTCCCGTGAGTCCCTGATCTTGATCATACACGTTTGCGTGTATGATTAGTGTATGATTGATTCGGGGGCGTTACAGTGCTGCCCTTCCTTGGACAAGCCTCCCACTTATGATTAACCCCTCTCGCAAGCATCTACAACTATGAAAGAAGTATTAAGGTAAACCTAACCATAGCATGAAACATATGGATCCAAATCAGCCCCTTACGAAGCAACGCATAAACTAGGGTCTAAGCTTATGTCACTCTAGCAACCCATCATCTACTTATTACCTCCCAATGCCTTCCCCTAGGCCCAAATAATGGTGAAGTGTCATGTAGTCGACGTTCACATAACACCACTAGAGGAGCGATAACATACGTCTCATCAAAATATTGAACGAATACCAAATTCACATGATTACTTATAACATGACTTCTCCCATGTCCTCAGCAACAAACGTAAGTACTCACAAACCATATTCATAATCAAGATCGGAGGAGTATTAATTATCATTAAGGATCTGAAAATAAAATCTTCCACCGTATAAACCAACTAGCATCAACTACAAGGAATAATCAACACTACTAGCAACCCACAGTTACCAATCTAAGGTTTTGGGACCAAGATCAAATACAAGAGATGAACTAGGGTTTGGGAGGAGATGGTACTAGTGAAGATGTTGATGGAGATTGACCCCCTCTCGATAGAGGATCGATGATGATGACGATGGCGACGATTTCCCCCTCGTGAAGGGATGTTTCCCTGGCAGAATAGCTCCACCGGAGCCTAGATTGGTTCTGCCCAGGTTCCACCTCGAGACTGCGGCACTTCGTCCCGAAAGCTTCTTCTTGATTTTTTCTAGGGTGAAAGACACCATATAGCCAAAGATGGGCACCGGAGGCCTGCCATGGGGCCGAAAAGGTCGAGGGCGCGCCCTACCCCCCTAGGCGCGCCCTCCACCCTTGTGGCTGGTTGGTGGCCCCCCTCTGGTACTTTCTTCGCCCAATATTTTTATATATTCCAAAAACATGCTCCATGAAGTTTCAGGACTTTTGGATTTGTGCAGAATAGGTCTCTAATATCTCCTCCTTTTCCAGTCTAGAATTCCAGCTGCCGGCATTCTCCCTCTTCATGTAAACCTTGTAAAATAAGAGAGAATAAGCATAAGTATTGTGATATAATGTGTAATAACATCCCATAATGCAATAAATATAAATATAAAAGCATGATGGAAAATGGACATATCAACTCCCCCAAGCTTAGACCTCGCTTGTCCTCAAGCGAAAGCCGATATCGATAAATATGTCCACATGTTTAGAGATAGAGGTGTCGATAAATATCATCTTTCAAAATGGAATCAGGAGTCATAGGAAGCAAAGTAATACTTTTATCCTTATGAACAAGAGTATACTGATTGTTTCTACCATGGTGTACAGAATTTTTATCAAATTGCCATGGTCTACCAAGTAATAAGAAACATGCTTGCATTGGTACCACATCACAATCAACATAATCAACATATGTAGAGATAGTAAAATGCACACGAATAGTACGTGTTACCTTAACCTTGCCGCTGTTGTTGAACCATTAGATGTAGTAAGGAGGTGGATGTGGTCTTGTGGTGAGAGATAGCTTCTCCACCATCTCCATGCTAGCCAAGTTATTGCAGCTCCCTCCATCTATGATAATGTGAACAGAACGTTCATTCACAACTCCCTTTGTATGGAACAAATTATGCCTCTGATTTTGCTCAACTTGTGTAACCTGCACACTCAGAACACGTTGAGCAACTAAACATTCATACCTGTCAGCATCTTCAGCAGCCATGTATTGCGTCTCATGATCAGAATCCTCTCCACCGTGTTCTTCATGTGTAATAAGAGCCAAAGTCTCCTCATCATAGTCACTAGCGGACTCATACCCACCATCCTCTGTAGCAATCATCACACGCTGAGATTGGCATTCTCTCGCAAAATGTCCTCTTACCTTACAATGACGACAAATAATATCACTTGTGTGCCCTATTGATGCCATGGAAGAAAAAGAGCCTTGCGCTGGTCCGGCAGGTGTGCTCTTGGCAGATAGTGGTGGTTGTGCCTGCTTTCTTCTATCACGGCTGGAGGTGGCACCAGATGGAGGTGCTGGTGGAGTGGAAGTTGAGGATGCACGTGGTGTCCATGATGAAGATCGACCTGCAGAAAAGTTAGTTCGCACCAATGCCTGTCGATCCTGCGCTTCATGTTCAGCTTTACAAGCAAGATGGAATAAACGAGTGATATTAGTATACTCCTTATACTCCAGAATGGTCTGAATCTCTCTATTCAATCCACCCATAAAACGTGCAAGCATAGCTTCATTCTCCTCAACAATACCACATCTAATCATGCCAGTTTGTGATTCCTGATAATATTCTTCTACAGAATTTTTTCCTTGTCTTAAACGTTGCAATTTTTGAAGTAATTCACGTTGATAATATGGTGGAACCGAACGAGTACGCATAGCAGTTTTCAAAGTAGCCCAAGTAGTTGGAATAGGATATAATCTACAATGTTCAGACCACCAAACACATGCAAAGCTAGTGAAAGCACAAACAGCAGCAGGAACACGTCTTTCCTTAGGATATTGTAAACATGTAAATCGTTGTTTAGTTTCTAACTCCCAAGTAAGATATATATCAGGAACATATCTACCCTCAAATGGTTAAATATTCAATTTTAGTTTAGGAAGATGGTCATGTACCTCAGGTGGTGGTGGAGCCCTACCGTTGCGATGATATGCATGAGGACGACCTGGTGGTGGTGGTGTTGGTGGTTGCACATAGTTCTGATTTTGGTCAACCTCTTCCTCGTAATTGTCCTCCACCTCTCCAGTAGCAGCAGGAGCGGCAA
>NW_025241124.1:0-3413 GCF_018294505.1 Triticum aestivum
ACGAGCGAGCGAGCGAGAGCCGGAGCAGCAGCAGCAGATCCGGCTGGTACGGCCACCGCCGCTGAAGGGGCCTCGCACTGGGGGAGAGCCGCCGTGGAGAGGTCGCCCACGGCGCCGGCTTCAAGGTAGCCGCTCCATGGGGGTGCAGGATGGAGCAGCGTCGGTGCTGGGAGGTCGAGTTTAGGAGAAGGTGCGATGCATGAGTGTACAACATCTTTGGTGACACCGAGTAGGCCTCAACTTCGTCCGAGGAGTCGGTGAGGATGTTGTGGTTCCAGTGGAGTAAGTTAAGGCGGCGCTGTGGTGATGGAGCAGCCGCGATAGACGAGGCGATCATCGGAGCAGCTCCTTGGAGGTGGAGGACGGGGTGGCTGAACCGGCGGGATGATGACATGGACGATAGATCCTCATCCGGGGAGGTGGACGAGGGACGTTGAACTGTTGCGGTGAACAACGTCATCGAGGAAGAGGCTCCGGCTGGGTAGCGGTAAGGTGGCGGACGGAGAAGGGTGGGGTTTCGTGGCTGGAGCAGAGTATGGCGGCCTGGGATTTCGAATGGCAAAAAGGAGGCGATGGGACGGGGTGAACCATGACTTAGGGACACGCTTGTCCAAAATGTAGGGTGTGTTACAAAAGTATCCCCACTGATTTGAACTAGCGGCCCTTTCGGCTCAGGGTTAGAAGGGGGATTTCACGTGTCGGGATTTGGCAGCTGGAGGGAGTTTTCGCGCGCGTTGTAATTTTGGGCTAGCAAGGCGCGGGTTGTGAAGGCGCTAGTTTTGGGAGCACGATATCTGAATTTTCGGGATATAACAAGGCGCGGGTTGAATTTTAGGGACAAGCCTAACATGTAATATTGCACTTGTATGTACCAAATCAATTCGCACTTCCCTCAACCAAAAAGAAAACAAAAAAATAAAACTATTCACACCACGCAAAGAGAGAGTCTTGCCCCGTTCTACTATACAAATGATATTCAAATCTACTCCATCCTTCCATCTATATAGGGCCTAATGTGTTTTTCGATGCTAACTTTGATCAAATATTAGAGCAATAATATATGACATGCAACTTACACAAAGCACACCGCTAAATTCGTGTGTGAAAGGATCTTTCAATGATATAATTTTAACATTGTGCATGTCATGTACTATTAATCTTGTCAATAGTCAAAGGTGGTCTCAAAAACGCATTACGCCCTATATAGATGGAAGGAGGGAGTTGAATCCATGTTATGTCCAATTAATTTTTTTTGCTGGTTGTATAATGCATGTAACCTACTTATACCAACACTTTAGTGCATTCCAAATGTCTATAGTACCTCTGCAATTTGAACTGAATTTGAATTTGTTTCTCTATTTCAATGAGAATCTACAATCATGATTGTTACAAACTTCAACCATCATTCGTGTATTACCTTAATAACACACCACATGATTACCATAGAGATAGATATGAACTATGTGTACAATATGAACTCGAATTCTATTTTTTGAATACACTTGATGTTGATTCCAAATAATAGTACATTTGATGTACTAACTATATATTCATAATCAAAACCATGTTCCATATGTACATCGTGTTTATCACACAAAGTATAGTGCCCCGCCCCCTACATTATGACAAGTATTTAGCCCTGAGCTGCAAAAGCCACACATTAGCCCAAATTATAATCATTGTTCTATATATTATACGTAGTACTAGCAAGATGCCATGCGTTCCATAGAACATCAACATGATCAAGGGGAGGCCTAATTTGCAAATATGGAGAGGGGTGTGGGTATCTTTTTTCAAAATTGCCATAGGTTCCTTCCTATCCGTCAGATATAAATCGGATGACCTATATTGCAGGATGGCAGGCACACCATCATCAAAAACTCTGTTTTTTATAAGAGTAGAGATAAAATATATTATATGTAGTATAACATGTTCATAACCACACCATGTGTATCACCGTTATATATATTCACACATGCGTTGGTTTAAAACACTATGATAAATTCTTCAAATATCCGAATTCGCTTTTTATAATGAAGTGTGATCTCTATCGTCTTTTACACCCACAAAATCCTCTTGTCTTTGTAGCTAGCGCTAACGTTCTCTCGTGCATGCACACGCCCATGAATTTATCTTTTCACTTTAGGTCGTTCACCCATGGTGTGTGTAGGCCCCACAGCTCCTTCTTTACAGCACACATCGATCGATATGCCTCTCTAGCCAGGTGTCCCTAGCACAAACACAAGCTTCCCCTCTTCTCTTATCACCGTCCATGCCTCACTCCCACCACTCTTTTCATCGATCTCGTACTCACACACTCCTTCCCCCTTGATATAGTATGCCTCTCGCACCACCTCCTAGATGCATCCCTCTCTCTCTATCCTTCTCCACGTGCCTTATTTGCTTCTAACAAACACATGCATGTATACCAATCGATCTCCCAACATATACCTAGGTCGACTTTAACCATCCCCCCCCACCCATCGATCTACGTACCTCACAAGTTATGACCCTCCTTTCTCTGACAAAGGACGATTGATCTTCCTATGTAGTTACGTCTGCTTACCACAGCCATATCGCCCCCCTCATCATTCGTGCATGCCTCCGGACCCGTCTCTCACACGCATGTGCACAGACAGGCGGCCATCCCCTCTCTTATTGATATTGCAGGTGTGTCCTCTGTTTGTCTAGCAAGCCTCTCCCACCATTTGTTAGAAGCAACTCCAATACCACCCCCTCCAACACTCTAGCTCTGTCTCTCTCCCAACCTCATTCCTCTCCTACACATATGCATGGATGTCGATCGATCTCCCTTAATACATGAGGTAGATCGATCTCCCTTAATACATGAGGTAGGCATCTCTCCTCCTCCACACATATACCAGCCATTGTACCTCTATGATTAATTAGGCCCCCCCCCACCACACACCGATAGTTGAGCGTTGTAGGTAGGTATCCATGCCACAGAGACAAACTGCACATGTCCCCTCTCACATTCCAGTAGGCCAGCCACTCTATATCTTTGACGTGGACACACACAAATTCGATGGCACTCTTTATCGATCGCGCGCGCACACACACACACATATCATCCCTCTCTTCGATTCTATGGACACCTCAAGCCGATGATACCTCCACTCTCTTCTCGTGGAACGCCCCCTCTATATATATGATATATCCAGGACTCTATTTCACACACATTGCATATGTTACATTTTTTGATTGACCCCCCACCCCCAAAAAACTCACGAACCCACACACTATATCTCTCTACGTTTGTATCTCTCTCACACAACCCCACGTAGGTGGTGTATGTATACAAGAAGAGAATAGGTGCACCATGGACGTACTCACGCTTCGTGCCCAGCCACACCCGCACGGGTACACGGTGGAGCTCATTTCTGTAAGAAATG
>NW_025241125.1:0-3413 GCF_018294505.1 Triticum aestivum
AGGCCGTGAAGGGTCGAGTGGAGGCTCTCCTGGTGAAGTTCCGGGCTTTCAGCACCAAGCCAAAGCGAGGCGCTGCCGATCCTGAGGCTCCACGAGGCGAAGTCGCCCAGCGCAGCTTCGTCACCGGCGATGGCACCACCAGAAAGTGACTCCTTCGCGGCTCCCTTCCTGCTTTTAGTTCCTGCAACATGCATCCTGCCTCATGGAGGCATTTAAACTTGTGTTTGGCGTTGTCAAAGCACTCTATGGACTGTAATATTTGCTTTTGATTCCTTGAGATTTGCATTTTTCCTTCCTACTTGGTTGTGTTCTACATCGGTAGAGCCCGGCCCCGCGCATACCTCAGCCATCATTAGCCCCGACCGAAAACCAGGACGGGACCAAGGAGTGAGGGGCTACGTGACAAGTTAGGCTCCTGAGTCGCGATGCTCAGGAGTCCCCCTTGACACACGAACAACAAGTAGGGAGGTGAGATGTATGGGTGAATTTACCGTTCTACATCGGCAGAGCCCGCCCCGCGCATACCTCAACCGCCATTAGCCTTTCGGAACTAAGGGGTGAGGGGCTACGTGACCAGTTAGGCTCCTGAGTTGCGATGCTCAGGAGTCCCCCTTGACGTTCAAACGACCTTCGTACCTTGGCTCCGCTCGGGGAGAGGCGTGCGACGAACCAGGCCCGAGGGGCCTGGCTAGGTGGCGTGCACTTGGGCTTGACCCAGGTGTAGCCCCCGTGCCCAGCCCCCTCGTGCGACACTCCCGAGGGGAGGCAGTACGATGAGGCCGGACATTGAGCTCTGGGCTCCTTGAGGTTGATGCGGCCGGGGGCCACCCTCAATTTTTTATCACCAGCGCGGACCATAGCGCTTCCGTATGTGTACGGGCATATCCGCTCCTCGGCAGTGTCATCAGCCAGCATGGAGCATGGTGCTTCCACTGGTGCGTGGGAGGGGGCTCCCCTCCGGGAGGAGCCCCCGGGGCATGTACAGCCCCGCCCTGACACGTGGCTGGCACGGTAGGGCCTGACGAGGTGTATCTGGGCACCCGTGAGCCAGCGTGGGACTCATGGGGCCCTACCTCAAGGCGGGTTGCGCCTGGCTCTGGGCCTTTACTTGTAATGTGTTCCTGCAAATTTGGTTAGATGTCGGCGCTCTACGTCCTCGGGTCCCGGCCCTCGAGCGGGCTCAGCCGTCGCTGGTATGCCAGGTCGTGATGCCGTGGACAAGGCCAGAGGGTGAGGGCTGGAGAGCCAGTAGGAGCCTATGAGTCGTGATGCTCAGGGACCCCCCTTTTAACGTGCAAGCAGCCGACATGAAGAAAAAGGGTGCCGTGGACATGCATCAAATAACGATCATGATGGGTCAAACGCACGACCCGAATAAACGCAAGAGGGATACATGCCACTGGGTCTGGCCCGGGAGGCTTGGGGATAATGCAGCCCGAGGGGTGCCCCCTATAAAGTAAGCTAAAAAACATGAATCAAAGGGATACATGTTGTAGGGACGGACCCACGCGGCCTGGGAATGATGCAGCCCTGGGGGGGGTGCTCCCAGCTGAAAATGAAACTCGAAGGATGTCACCTGATAATGTTGAAGATGAAGGGATGCTGAAGTAGCAGACGGCGTGCGCTGCGGGAGACGATATTCACGAGCCCCCAGGACCAGGGGCCTCGGGAGGCTCCGGAGGCGCTGGCGGCTCCTCGCGGACCATCTCCATCTCCTCCAGGACTGCGGAACGCCTGACCGCTTGAGCCTCCAGGATGCTCCTCATGAGGCACTGACGCACGGCAGCCGAGTTCGGCAGGCCGTAAGGCATGTGAACATAGCTGTGGGGTGGACCTTCGCAGCGTCCCACGTGTGAGGGCCAGAGGCGCTCCCGAGAGGCGGCTTGGTTGAGTCTTGGTATGTCGATGCAGACGTGCAGCCCGCCATCCTCGCTTGGATGGGGAGCTATGGTGGGTAAGCGGCGGCTGCCACTCATGATTCTTGACTCCTGCATCTCCTGAATGATCTCGCTGACGAACTCTTGAGGGTTTGGCCCTCCTTGCCTTGCTCCTTCCTGAGGGAAACATGCTTTGAAGCACGCCTCCAAGTGGATCCCGAGCGCCTCCCTCGTGATCCTAGCAAAGTCGATGGCCCTCCAGGAGAAAGCCCCCGAGCCTTGCTCGAGGAGGGAGCTGGGTGCGCCTTCCTATGTGATAGAAGGAGGTGCCCCCTGGACAGGCGCGAACCCTGAGGGGCCTGCCTCCCGAGGTGTCGGGCCAGGCGATGTCTTCTTCTTCTTAGGAGCAGCCTCGGGGAGCCTCCCTCTCCTGTGATTTGGGTCTTCAATTGATGCGGCTTGGAAAGCACGTTCTAGAGAACACACAACGTCTCTCTCTTCACAAGGCACCGTGATAACTCCACCGCTTCCTGGCATCTTGAGGACATTGTAGCCATGATGGGTCACGACCATGAACTTGGCTAGGGCTAGGTACCCGAGGATGGCATTGTACGGCAGGCGGATGTGAGCGACGTCGAAGTCAATGAGCTCGGTGCGATAGTTGTCACGCTTCCCGAAGGTAACAGGAAGGCGGACCTGCCCTATCGGAACCATGGAAGCATCAGTGACTCCTGAGAAAGGCTTGGTCGGCTGCAGCTGATTGTAGGGCACTTGGAGATTGTTGAACGTCTCAACAGATAGGACATTGAGCCCTGCTCCGCCATCGATGAGGGTTCTGGTGACTTGCACATTGCTGATGATTGGTGAACAAAGCATCGGGAGGACTCCGGCTGTGGCCGCGCACTTCAGCTGATCCGCTGAGCTGAACATGATAGCGCATGCTGACCACCTGAGAGGGCGCGTGGCCTCAAGCTTGGGGAGGACTGCATTCACTTCGTGAGCAAACTACTTGAAGATGCGCTGAGAGGCCGGGGCTTGAGCGCCACCCAAGATGCAAGCGATTGCGCGCGGCTCCTGGAAGCCTCCAGCCCCCTCGTCCTGATGATGGTCTTCATTCCTCCTCGGCTGTGGTGGCAGAGGAGGGAGGCCTGCGTTGCCTTGTGGGCGATCCTCGCGAGGCTGATCCCTCCAACCCCCTCATGAAGTGGGTCCCTCCAACCTCCCTCACAAGGCTGGTCCTGCGAGCAGTCCTCACGAGGTCGGTCGCGCCACCCTTGGCGAGGGCCACGGTCTTCCCATCGTCCTCCACCTCTTGCTCCTCCTCGGCCATAGCCCCGGTCGCTGCGCTCGGGGCGTTAGCCGGCACGCACGTCTCGCACGACCCTCAGCTCTTGGCATTCGTTGGTGTTGTGGGTGTGGAGGTCGTGGTACACGCAGTACCGGCTTCCCTTGGATGACTCAGGCTGATCCCTGCCTCGCTTGGTGTACGGCTCTACTGCAAGCACGACAGCCCCCTTGCGCTTCACGTCCTTGGCC
>NW_025241126.1:0-3413 GCF_018294505.1 Triticum aestivum
TCGATGGAGAGGGTCGGGGCCTAGGGTTAGAGCTGGTTTGGCCTTGGGCCTTAGGAGGAAAATGAATGGGCCGGCCTGGGGGCTGAGGGGAGCAGGGGGACTGGCTGTGCTGCTCTCTCCCCCTCCAAATTCTTTCCTTTTTTAATTTTTTTAGAATAGGAAAAATTTAGAGGAAAAGAGAGGAAGGGTAGGAGTGGAATTCCCACACGTGACATATTTTCCTCGAGACAGAAAAATATAGAGGATTTAATGAACAAAATGGTCAAAGAGAGTTTAGAATATACAAATTCAACAAACTGTTTGAATTTGGAAGCAATTTAAATGGAGACCTTGAATTTGGAAGCAATTTAAATGGAGACCAAAAGAGATGAGATAAGGACTCTAGAATCTGGAAACGGAAGAGATTTAGAATGCAAGTTTGTTTGGGTTGATTCCATACGAATGGAATATTTATAATAGCTCCCTAATAATAATGGGAGTATATGTTATAAAGAGAATCACATTGTAAATTCCCTCGGTTTAAATGGACCGAAGATCCATGCAATTTCTTTAGTTGAGTTTTAAAATGGGTTGCAAGATGACATGATGCAATGCCAATGATGCAATGATTAATGCAACGAACCAAACAAATCACACGACGAATCTCTCAATCCATGGAAGGCATCTGGAGTGCCGGTCTTGAGGCGTCATAGCCGCCTCGATGCTCAGCTCTTAGAGTTGCAGGAACTCCGTAGGGTCGGGGGTGTCGTCGTAGCGTGGAGGCATGTCGGGCTTGAACTTCCCCGGCCATACGACGCTGCGTAGCTCGGGAGTAAAGGCTCGGCAGCCCGCAGTTGTAACCAGAGCCCGGCCTGGCGGTGGAGCCTGATCTTGGTGCTCACGCACCAGCATCGCAGGCGGCACGTGGTCCTGATGTGGTGGTGCAGGGAGTGCTGGAGCACCTTCTTGCGGCCACTGGACCTCCTGGCAGCTTTCTTCTTCATGCGTGGGCACCCTGCGCGGTGGGTCACACCGTGGGACCGCGCGCCTTGGTCCGAGGGCGACGTCTTGACAGGGTGATGGCGGAGGCACTCCATGGGCTATGCCGCCCGTGGTAGGCAGCGGGCGAGGCAGTGAGAGGGACGGTGCAAGAGAGCCCCCAGCGGCGCTAACAAGCTCGGCGATGCAGTCCAGCGAGTCTTTGTAGAAGTCGTCGACTGGGCGGTAGTGCAGGAGCTCGCGTGCCATGAGCAGCGCAGCCTGCGCGTTCGCCAGCCCGCGATGAGTGTGAGATGAAGAACCAGCCGGAGTCAGCTGCGGGGTGGACGTGCGCCCATCACGCCACATGGAGTGCAGCGACGAAGCTTGCTGCTCATGCCCCGCCGGGCCAGTGGCGGCGTTGGCGGCAGGCGGTGGGGAACGACGGGGAGGCCTTCCAGCAGGCGCTGTCTGGGCGATGCGAGAGGCGAGAGCGGCCCGAGTCGATCGGCGGAAGAGAGGCTCTGACGCACCCCTACCTGGTGCTCCAAATGTCGGATTTGGGGTTCCGCGGACCCTTGAGAGGTTCAAACACTGGGGTGTGTGCGAAGAACTCGTCCTCCCCAGTCTGCCCGCTCAACGATTCCAAGGCCTAGCTCGACGAACCAAAGGGACAAGAGACACAACAGTTTATCCTGGTTCGGGCCACCTTGCGGTGTAATACCCTACTCCAGCTTTGTGGTGGATTGCCTCGAGGGGCTGGGGATAAACTAGTACAGTGGTTGAACAGCCTTAGGAGGTGAGGTGTTCTTGCACTCGATGAGCTGGTGAGCTGGTCAGGGTGGAATGGATCCCCCCTCTGGTGGCTCAGTCCTATTTATAGTGGCCTTCGTCCTCTTCCCAAATATAGGCTAGAAGGGATCCCACGATGGCCAAATTCGAAGGGAAACAACTAGTACAAGTTATCCTGACAAAACTAGTCTTCACCAACAAAAGCCTCTGGTGGTGACGCCGCGCTGGGCTCCGTGATGACCTCCGTCCTGCTGTCCTGGCGGTCTGGGTGTTGTTGCACCGATATGGAAACCTTTTCTTGATTCCTCGGGACCCCATGCCTGCGCTTGCCTCCTTAGCACCAAAGAGGAAACTGGTACCCTCCACCCGCTGGCACCCTTCTGGCCTTGGTCGTCATGGCTCACGTCATGTGAACCTCGCGAGGTGCATCTTGCATAGATATCTCCGCTCCTCGGGAGCTAGCCTGGTAAGGCCGCCCCCCACGGAGGTCTTGGTGTCGTCCGCCTCGCGGGGCTTGGCCCCCCACGAGGGTCTTGGGTTGTTGATGTTGAAGCTGGGACATACCGGGTCGTCGACGGGGCCACACTGTGGGCCGCATGCAGGCAATTCTGGGTACCCCTGTTCCCAAGAGGCCGACAGCAAAGTAGAGTAAGTATTTCCCTCAGTTTTGAGAAATAAGGTATCAATCCAGTAGGAGACAATGCGCAAGTCACCAAATACCTACACAAACAAACACCAACTTGCACCGAACGCGATTAGTGGTTGTCAATCCCTTCATGGTTATTTGCAAAGTGAGATCTGATAGAGATGGATAAACGGTAAAGTAATGTTTTTGGTATTTTTTTGGTTTATGGAATGGAAGGTAAAAGATTGCAAAGAAAGTAAATAGGAAACTAAAATTGTAGATCAGAAACTTATATGATGGAAAATAGACCCGGGGGCCATAGGTTTCACTAGAGGCTTCTCTCAAGATAGAAAAGTATTACGGTGGGTGAATGAATTACTGCTGAGCAATTGATAGAAAAGTGCATAATTATGACGATATTTAAGGCAATGATCATGAATATAAGCATCACGTTTGTATCAAGTAGACCGACTCCTGCCTGCATCTACTACTATTACTCCACACATAGACCGACTCCTGCCTACATCTAGAGTATTAAGTTCATAGAACAGAGTAACGCATTAAGTAAGATGACATGATGTAGCGGGATAAACTCAAGCAATATGATGAAAACCACATCTTGTTTTCCTTGGTGGCAACAATACAATACGTGTCAGTACCCCTTCTATCACTGGGATCGAGCACCGCAAGATTGAGACCAAAGCTAAGCACTTCTCCCATTGCAAGAAAAACCAATCTAGTTGGCCAAACCAAATAGATAGTTTGAAGAGACTTGCAAAGATATCAAATCATGCCTATAAGAATTCAGAGGAGATTCAAATAATATTCGTAGATAAGCTAATCATAAATCCACAATTCATCGAGTCTCGGCAAACACACCGCAAAAGAGTAATACATCGGATAGATCTCCACGAACATCGAGGATAACATGGTACTGAGAATCAAAGAGAGAGAACAAACCATCTAGCTACAAGCTATAGACCCGTAGGTCTGAGGTAAACTACTCACGCTTCATCAGAGAGGCAATACTGTTGATGTA
>NW_025241127.1:0-3413 GCF_018294505.1 Triticum aestivum
GGAACAAGAGAGAGATGAGGGCGTGCTAGCCAACTGATGATGCCTCCAGCTGCAGACACCTCCTCCTGTCCGGCCATCATCATCGATGCTTGCTCCTGCTTGGGGTCAGACCGTCAGAGGGTCGCGGTTGCCACAGCCTACGTGCCGGCCAGGCTTGCGCCATCTCGGCGGCCGTCATTTCTCGTCATCTGAATGGCCGCGGGGCTGCCATCTTCGTCGACGCGTCTTCTCCTCGCTCGATGTCTCGGGATGCGATCTCACGATCCCCGCCCCCTCTTCTGCGTGAAGATTGCTGGCCTTTATATAGGCAGGCGCTAGGGTAACGGAGGGAGCGACGTGCAGCCCACCAGCGCCGCCAGTTTTCTGTTTGCATGACCGTATTGTTGGCGAGAGAATCGGACTACCAGTAAATTTGAAACAAAGGAAGCTTCCGGTGCCTCTTATCCAGCCGCGTACAGCTGATGTACTTTTGACCGAGGCCCTTGTGGCTGTCCCGCAGACTCAAGTGCGTGGCCGGAATATTTAAATGGCATATTTGTGATTGAGAAAGCTAATTAGCATGCAACGCATGCATGCATCAGGCTCAAGTCCACATGCATGAACTATGGCCACCGAACGTGGAGAAAGCTTTTCTTTGTATGTGTGCATATTAAATACTACCAAAATCATTCTTCCTTTGATTCTATGAAAAAACACTATGATATATACTCGTGCTCATAGATACTTCGGCGCGACAAATTCTCGTCGAACATTATGCAACTGCAAAATGTCATGCAGACCGTACAAAAGCTTCCAGTTTGCGTAGTTGGCAGTGATTGGACAGAGAATTGTTGAGAAGAACAGAAACAGGAAACTACAAATAAAACCTTCCTCACTTTCATCATTCTTCATCATGGTGACAATGTTTTCTATTGGAATGTTCCTACTTCCAGATCTATATTTATCGCTGAGTTCCTTAACTTTTGCTACTACAGCAGGCTCATTGCTCACGGTAGGAAAGGGTTCAGAACCAGATTGAATTCCAAAAACCTGAATGACCACTTCCCTTCGGATATGAATAACTTTATTCTTGTGCTTGAAGACAACATTTGAGCGAGTGTGGTCGGCAAACCATTGCATGAATACAATAATGGGGACAATCAGATGCCTATTGATGTGCAACCGATTATCCAGATCATGTTTGGAAACATATCATTTTTGCTTATCAGTTAAATTTGTAACGACTTTGTTCCATCTGAGGGTCGAGAACCTATGCTTCATAGTCCCATGGTGTTTCAGATTTTAGACATGGTTACTAGACAAGGAGCTCTATGGAACAAACCAAAAACGGATAAGATTAAAATGAAGAACCTAAAAACTAACTGAGATAAAAAATTAGTGAGGTTGTTCCATTATGAGGGATGTTGATCATAGCATTATTTTCATGTAAAAAGCATATCATTTTAAATCATGAAAAAATTGCTATTTGCGTGGGAGGACAACATGGATATAAAAAGCATTAACACGGGATGTTGCTCATAGCATTATTTTGATAACAAAAAAATGATAACACAACAACCAAATGTACGTAAAAAATACTGACGTGGATTCAGACTGTAAATGTTCAGTGCTTTCATACCTAGAATGTACTACAAATAAATAACATAGCAACTTAAGAATAGGTTTAACAAAAAATGAGATTCCACACTAAGAACCAAAGAAGACCAGCATGTACAATACATGATTGTCAGGGGGAACCCTAGCTAAAAAAATCTATGCCGAAACCCTAGTTAATTTGATGCAAACCACATCAGGACGCCATGAAATTGGGCAACCCTAATGAAAATCTATGGCGAAACCCTAGCTAAAAATCGGAGCAAACAACATCGGCACTCCATGAAAAAATTGGAAAACCCTAGCGAAAAGCATGTCGGAACCCTAGTGAAATCGAATCAAACCACATCAGCACGCCATGAATTAGAAACCCTAGCACAAAACTATGGTGAAAACCTAGCGAAAAACCATGGCAGAGCCCTAACTAAACGAAGCAAACGACATCAACACGCCATGATTTAGTAAAAATCCTAGCAGAAGACTAGGGCAAAACTCTAGAAATCCTATCACGTCTCTAAACAAATCGCTGCCCAGCGGGGTGAACAACGCACATCCAAGAAGAAAAAAAGAGAGACAGAGACGGGGATGGTGGTCAAGGTTGATTCTCAAACCTTGGTGAAGAACGCCCGGCGGAGGGACGACCTCCGTCCGCTGTGGATCTAGAAAACTGCCGCGCGGAAGGAGAAGGAGAAAGGAGATGAAGAAGAAGAAAAGAAGACGGGAGGAAGAAAACTGAGAACGTAACGAAGGAAGAAAATAGAGGATGGGAACCGAGCTGGGCCGGCCCAATAAGAGAACGAACCGAGCTGTGCGGCGACCTACGCGGCGAAACCTAGGTTCCGCTCATTGCGGACAATATTCGGTTCCGCTCACGCGGGTGCCGGCCTGGGCCGGCCCATTAGCGCGGTTTTCCTTTTTTTCTATGCGTTTTCTGTTTGTTTTTTTGGTTTTTTAAACAATTTTTTATTTTGAACAATTTTAGATTAAGAATTTTTTTTGGTTTTGAACATTTTTTTAATTTGAACAATTTTGGGATTTGAACAATTTTTGAGTTTGAACAAATTTCAAATTTGAACGGAAATGTGGAACTCGAAAATTGTTCAAATACGAAATCTGTCCAAATACGAATTCTGTTCCAAATGTGGTTTGTTCAATCCTAGAGGAACCTTTACACAATCCAATCTGAATGTTGCATTACATCTGAAAGATTCTTAAATGGATAAAATAAAGCCTCAATTGCAAAAAGCGTAAGTTTACACCACATACTGATAAGTTATTCCATGCATAGGCAAACCAATCCTAGTTGAGAAGTTGAGTTCAAATACATTAGTCTCTCTTTATGATGCATGTCTTAGTATCATAATAAAAATTATGATATCTGGATTCCAATGTTTAAACCAATGCATAATTTTTAATTCGATAAACTTGTAGGCATCTCATTTGCACCAAATCAAACCAAGTGAATTTGGACAAGCATGTTAGGTAATTGAATCATGCGTAAAAGTATAATCAGCAACATTTTTGGTTCTTCGAATTAGTAAACCCAAGATGCAAGCCACATTTTCTATGCCCTAGAAGGTTCCATGAATATGACTGTCTAATATACATTAGAAATCACTAGAAAATATTTGTTAGTGTGTCTATAATTTAGAAATCTCTATCATAATATTCAATATAATATTAAAAGATATATGGACGAATGCATATATATGCAAATGTGTATACACTACATCGTTTATGCAGTATTAGAAAAATAAAAATATGAAATATTGTTTCAACGATAAAGAAAATTTTTGGTACATCATAAAATTTTCATTTTG
>NW_025241128.1:0-3412 GCF_018294505.1 Triticum aestivum
GACACAAACTTGAAAGGTATCTGAAACCTTTACATATAAGCCAAATTATGGTCTTGGTAATGTTTTTGTTCATGAGGATTGGGCAACTGGATACATGGTTCTAGACAACTATATGGATGATTGTGGGCAACTGGATACATGGTTTTAGGCAACAGTATGGCTGATTGTAGGCAACTATGGCACCTAAAAAAATATACACATATTCATTTTTGGAGGAGGCTCATAAATAAATTTAATCCACTAAAAACACTTTGTGTTTTAAGTTATGTCTCCATGACTAGCTCCACAACGCTTCCCCCCTGTGATTATTCGCCAAGTATTTACAATCATACCAAAAGGATCCCACCCCAAGGAGATAAGTTCTTGACGCATCTCTACGACACAAACTTGAAAGGTATCTAAAACCTTTACATATCAGCCAATTTATGGTCTTGGTAATGTTTCTGTTCATGAGAATTGGGCAAACTGGATACATGGTTTTAGACAACTGTATGGATGATTGTGGGCAACTGGATACATGGTTTTAGACAATTGTATGGATGATTGTGGGCAACTGGATACATGGTTTTAGCCAACAGTATGGCTGATTGTAGGCAACTAAGACACCTAAAAAAACAGATAAAGAATATACACATATTCATTTTTGGAGGAGGCTCATAAATAAATTTAATCCACTAAAAACACTTTGTGATTTAAGTTATTTCTCCATGACCAGCTCCACACCACTCCCCCTCTGTGATTATCCGCCGAGTATTTATAATCATACCAAAGGATCCCACCCCAAGGAGATGAAATTTTTGATGCATCTCTATGACACAATCTTAATTGAAAGGTATCTAAAACCTTTACATATCAGCCAAATTATGGTCTTGGTAATATTTTTGTTCATGAGGATTGGGCAACTGGATACATGGTTCTAGGCAACTGTATGGATGATTGTAGGCAACTATAACATCTGAAAAAGGGATAAAGAACATGCACATGTTCATTTTTTTAGGAGTTCATATATAAACTTAATGCCATAAAAAGCATGTGTTGTCTAAGACAATCACCTCACATATGTGTTGCATGTATGAACACAAAAGCACAAACAGCTCAAACACATGTATGCATACACCAGTGGCAACGGTAGCGCCCTCGGCGTGCACACACCTATAACAGCAGCATGCTAGATGTGTAGGTCTTTGCTCTGACGAGGAAGTCGAAGATCAATCCGGCTGTGCTCTGCTTGACGGATCAAATCGTCGTGATAGCGAGGGCGAGCAAAATCGAACCGTACGCGACTCCAAGCGGGCGACGGCGATGACGAGCAAAACCGAACCGGACGCGAGTCACGCGACCCCAAATGGGTGACGGCGAGGGCGAGCAAAATCAAACCAGGGGAGCCTTTGAACCGACGAACCGAGCACGAGCGATATCAAATCCGGGGTTATTTCTAAGCCTAAACAGATGGCGAACCGAGGACACAAATAAACTTAGTCCCCTGAAAACACTTTCTGGTTTTAGTTGTGTCCTCACGACCAGCTCCAGATCGCTCCCCTTTATCATCTTTCACCAAGTATTTATGATCATACCAAGGGATCCCATCCCGAGGTGATGATATTCTTGATGCATCTCTATGACACAATCTTAATTGAAAGGTATCTAAAACCTTTACATATTAACCAAATTATGGCCTTGATAATATTTCTGTTCATGAAGATTGGGCAACTGGATGGCAACTGGATGAACTAGATACATGGTTTCTAGGCAACTGTATGGTTAATTGTGGGTAACTATGACACCTGAAAATGGTATTAAAAACATACACATGTTCATTTTTTAGGGGTTCACTTAAATTTAATCCCATAAAAAACTTCATGGTTTTAGTTATGTCCCATGACCAGCTCCACCCCGCCACCCTTTATGATCATTCGCCAAGTGTTTACCCCGGTGACAAAAATACCCTCCCCCAATAATGTGTGCCACTTCTAATACATTATTTAGGCAACTCCTGATGTTATTTTACGCAAGCTCACGTGGTATAAAACACTTATAAATAAAATGTTAATGGGCAACTCCACTCGACAAAATAGAAAAAATTCGGGACACTTCTGATGCACTCCTGGGCAACTCCTTCTGCCATTTTGTGCAACTCCAGTCACAACCTTGAGCACTGCATGCTTCCTGTCTCCCGCCTCACCGCCCTCCACCTTTTAGAAGCTACTCCCTCCGTTCCAAAATAGATCACCCAAATTTGTACTAAAGTTAGTACAAAGTTGAGTCATCTATTTTGGAACGGAGGGAGTACTATGCAAAAGGAAAAGTTGCTACTACAAATCGCAATTGGCAAGTACTAGTAATCTGCAGAGTTAAATAGTAGTGCGTGTTAGAAGTTACACTGAATCAACCTATCAACACCATCGAATGAAATACTGGTCGCTGGAGTATGTAAATTTAACCATCACAGAAAGAGTACCTACTGGTCGCTGGTGTTGAGCCTTTTGATGGCGTCATGGCAACCACGGCGCCACCGGCGGCGGTGGGGCCAACAGGCAGGCGGACGAGCCCCCTGTAGATAGTACTCCTGACGCCACCCTCGTTGATTTTGAGCAACCGGCTGAAGCCGCTGGTGGTGGCCTGGAGCTTCCCGAGCCCTGAACTACACACGCAGGCTGCTCACGCCCCTCTCTTTGTACAGATCCGGGATGCTCCGAGCTGACGAGGTCAACCCCGACGGCTTTCTCCCGCGGGCCTCACAGTCGCACCCGAGTACTGAGGCTGGGACTGGCTCGTGACCACGGCGAATCCTCCCCACTGAAATCCCTAGGACATGGCGCGGCCCGCGCAGCTCGCCGCTCGCCGTCCCTGGTTGCTCGCCGGTGCAAGCGCGTGGTACGCCTACCGCGACGTGTGTCCCCGCAAATCCCCAGTGAAAATCACGGTGAATCGCGCCGACACTGCTCATCATGATCTCCACTGTGGCTCATCTAGAATGGGCAATTTTGGCGGAGAAGAGAGACTGGACAGAAAGCGGTGGACATTATGATGTGGGGCCCGCGAATGGTTTTAATTTCAGTGAAAAACGGCTGTCGGTTTCAGCCAGCAATCATGGACCACGCGCGTTGATCGGACGGCGCAGACCGGGTGCGCTCGACACAGCGATCCAGCGCAGCTGCGCGATTGAGAATTCGGGAAAAACAAAATGCTACATTCCTCTAAAACAGTGCTAGTGGATTTTCTATGTATTATCTACAAAAATAGGTGCTCTTCTAGTGTGTTCGAGGCCATTAAGATGTGTGATAGAAAAAATTAGAGCACCGTGCTAACGTTCATGTGTTTACACCCTACCTTCCTCCTGAAGCACGAATACTTTAGCTTAAAAAAATCACTCTAAATGCTCAAGGTTTTGATCATTTGAGGTAAAAAAAAA
>NW_025241129.1:0-3412 GCF_018294505.1 Triticum aestivum
AGCAAAGAAAATGTAGCTGACGAAGAAAAAAATATCACATCGGAATGACTGGATTGAAATAAAGTTTGAGAATTGGATAGATTCAGTCATAAGACATGTTTCTGCAATGTAGACAAAGAATATCGAAAGGGCGGGAAATAAAATAACGGGGAATGAGACAATGGATGTCTTTTTTCCAGAGAGATAAGCTTGTCAATCGCTCTCGAAGTATTATTACTTCAGCTGCAGTATTAGTGAATAAGTATCAAAGTTGATTATTGCATGGAAAGTAAATTTCAGTAGCACCTGCATCCAAATAATCCGAAATCAAATAGGATTGCAGGGGTTATTAGCAGTACATGACGACGAGGTTTACCAACGCCACATGCAGTGTTTTAAAGTTTCACAACCAGAGGCAAATAGTTCAAGGAACGGGAACCAAATTGTTCGAGGAAAGCAAATGGAGAATGAAAACCCCTACAAATATCCCGCTCATCTATCCTCGATGTTCTTCTCCCACTTTTGTCAATAAGTGTCAAAAAGGGAAGAGAATGCATACGAGGAACTACTCGTCCAAAGAACCCTTAGTGCTCGAGTTGTTGGGAGAAACAGAACAAGGAGTAGTTGTAGCTGAGGCATGAGCAGGGCTTCTAGCATGGGCTTCAGGAGCAGCTTCAGGAGTGGAGCGAGGAGCATCAGGTTTGAAGATCATAGTGCAAGCAGTATCTTCAATCTCAACGTCTGGTTCCACAAAGGGGAGGTCAGTTGAGCCGGACCACTGAGGAAGCACTGGGGTTTGCCTTCGAAAGTGAGGGACTTCAAACATATTTAGATAGTCATATTCCTTTTCAATTCCCTACACAGAGAGCTGCTTGCGATCATAAGGCTTGCGCAGAAGAGTCCAAGTGCGCTTGTGAAGTTCTTTCTCATGGAGCAAACCTTGGCGAGTGTAATTATGAAGCAAATTGATTTCAGCCATCATGTTCGGCTTTACTTTGCGATTGAGCTTGATGTGGCTCTCCAGGGCCTGCTGGGTCCGGAGACAGATCTCATAAATAGATGGATTTTCATCCCGAGGGATTTCCACAGTGGCCTTAGTGACTTTGGGAGCAACCAGAGAAGCAGAAGCACTTAATCAATTGGAGTTTTTCCTTTCCCAATATCCTTCATGATTCGAAGAGTGTCACGAACCGGAGGCATGAAAACTTTCAGAACATGTGGGTAGAAAAACTTCTTTTCTATAACCTGTTTGATGGCAGACATGATCCATGGAGCATAGGGCTTCAAAACTTGAGCACTGCCAGACACATAAGCCAAGTTCCAAATGAAAAGATCTAGGATATCAAAGCGAATGCCATTCGATATAGTGTTGAGAGAATTTGCCATGATGCCTTGAATGGACTCTGGCATGTTGGTTGGAGTGAGGGAATTACATAGAATGTAAAACAACACCTTGTTTTCATATGACAGATTATTGGGGTTTGCTTCAGTGTAATCATCACCGATGAGCTTGGGATCCATCAACATGTGTAGTTCAACATCAGGTACTTCCCACCAGTGGAGCTCATGTTCCCGAGTTTCATTAAACTCACACCAAGGAAGATTCAAAAGAGCCAGCAGCTGGGCAGCTCAGCACATAATCTTTTCTTCCTCAGTCATCCATTCAAGCACCCATGTACTGCTACCTGCAAGATCTCATGAGATGTAAAGTGTGGCGTAGAACTAAAGGATAACTTCACGGTTTCAGCCATGGTTGAAGTAGAGGAAACGCCTCAGAAAGATATGCTCAATATGCTCGTTGGTGTGGTAAAAACATGGCAAGCTTTCAAGCTTAGCAAAATTCACAATCTTGTTCTTGAAAATGCGATTCTTGCAGAACAGGATTCGAGCATAATATATGGCTTGTTCTTTGGTCCAGAACCTTGGCGACATGTATGTTATTTCTCCTTCGTATGGACTGCTGCCAAAGATGGCAACCTTCGAGCTATGAAACTGCTTGTTGAATGCTGGGCCATTTGGATCATCCTCCATAGGAAACAGTGGAAATGTTTTGAGTGGGTCCCTTGGGAGTTCTTCTTCGATGGAGCGCCTGGTCAGAGATTCATTAGTTACAGCAGAATCTTCTTCGATTGGCTTAAGAGGAGCGATGCGCTTCCTCGACCTTGTAGACTTAGATGACTTTGATAAACTAGATGGACCAACAATTTTGCTGGCTGGTACTCCTTCAGTGGCTTTCGTTTCTTTGGGCATTAGGACCTTATATTTCGTAGACTTAGGTGCCTTGGGTATAGATATAGGTTGTGCACTATCAATAACTTGAGCGAACGGCTCAACGGATTCCTTTTCTTCCTCTTCCACAAGTGGAGCTATGGAACGAGGAGCAGAGTCGACATCCATCATTGTAGGAGCAGCCGAGGGTGTGACTGGAGTTGTTTTCTCTCGAGGAGCAGATTGCTCCCCGTCAATCTTGTCATCCTTATTTCTTGAGGTGGAAGGGTCAGCTTGCATCAGCACAGGTGAAGGATTTTGGCTTTTCTACTTCAATTTCCTCATTGGTGTGGTCCTCATTGTCTTGATGTTGAGGTGTTGCATTTTCTTCATCGGGGTTGTTTAGAAAAATATCAACCACATCATTTTACTCATCTTGAGCTATTGGCACTAGGATAATGACTACGGGTGAACTTGCTGCTTGGGTTCTTCTTCAAGAG
Organism: Triticum aestivum; assembly: GCF_018294505.1. Classification (NCBI taxonomy): domain Eukaryota; kingdom Viridiplantae; phylum Streptophyta; class Magnoliopsida; order Poales; family Poaceae; genus Triticum; species Triticum aestivum. The sequence goes on from NW_025241129.1 coordinate 2,688, forward strand.
GTGGTGATGGTGGTACTTGCTGTAGAGGTGCACTTGAGCTAATCGGGGCATCATCAGAGGTGACAATCTGAATGTGGCGATCTTTATTTTCTTTCGGCTTGGCTGCTCAAGCCAAAGCCTTCTGACGTTTCTCTTCCTAAATTCTTCTTTGGGCAAGTTCAGCTTTGCGATCAATTTCATCATTCTTTCCGTCACACAGTTGAGAGATATCTGTATGCATCCTACCATGCCATTCAACTTTCTCATTTCTAATGACACTGAGAGCCTTGGTGATATCAACAATTTCCTTTTCTTTGTTTATACCTTTCCTTTCGTACGCAGGCTTGGCCTCTTTCCTCATTGTCTCCAGTGCTTGCTTGTCCTTTATAGCCTTGTTGAGCTTCCTGGGGATTTTCTTTAGTTGACAAAATTCATGGTCACCATTTTAGTCACATCTTCTGGCAAACCCAAATTCCTCACATCGTCGGTCTTTGCATCATATGCGACACTGTCAATGATATCAATCATCATTCTAAAGTCATATTTTTGTTCCTCTTTGGAAGCAGGAATAGAGTGCTTGGCCTTCATGGCAGAAGCATCTCCTTCGGCACGCAGCTTTCTCTTCGAGGCACTCTTCGAAGAAGTTGGTGGAGCTGAGTCAGAAGCTTTTTGAACTATGCGCATGGGTGCATGCCTCGGAGATCTCCTTGGAGAGAGCAAAACCTTCACCAGAGAAGGAGTTTGAG
>NW_025241130.1:0-3411 GCF_018294505.1 Triticum aestivum
TCGCGCTCCTTGCATTCCAAGGCCGCTTTGTCTTCGGCCTCGGACATCGCTTTCTTCAGGGACGCCACTTCGGTGGTGGCCCCTGTTACAGTCACGATGCTTTGGTGTTAGACTAACCAATTTGGTCTATCCTTAAATACATAAGAGTGGGGAATCACTTACCCTTGTTCTCTTCGAGCTACCTCTTCGTGAGGTCAAGCTCTCACTGCGCCTGCTCCAGGTCCCGCTTTAGTTCGGCAACCTCGGTTGTGCGGGAAGCAGCGGCAAGCAGCACAGCCTGCTTATTCACATGAACATTTATTAGACTCCTCCGGATTATAGTTGACCCTCCGTTTGGCTTTTCCTTCCGAACACCAAACAGAGTATCAGGGGCTACTACCTATCGGGTGGTAATTTCATACATTTTTGTTACTTACCTCAAAGCCCATCAGGAGGCTGGTACACGCTTCGGTCAGTCTGCTCTTGGTGGACAGAACCTTCTGAATCACCGCACCCATAAGAGTACGGTGCTCGTCATCCATGGAAGCGCCGCGGAGCGCTTCCAGCAGACTATCCGACGCCTCTGGCGTAACGGAAGTCATCAGCACAGACGGCTCGCCCTCCCTAGTGAGGGGCCCCCGGCCAGCATCCGGAGCCATTGAAGGCTCCGGCACAGTATCCGGATGAGAGTCCGGCTTGCTTCGGCTCTCATCAGTATGATCCGCGGGGATCTTGAACCCCGCGTGTCCGACATCTGGAATTCCGCCTTGGGGCGTCTCCAGAGTCACCTCCCCCCGCTCTGGGAGCCTTCGAGACAACACCTCCGTGTCATCCGCAGGTTGAGTAGTGGCCGTCGGGAGCGAGTTCATCTCTGAATCGCTCAGGGATCCATCCCAAGAAGATACCTCGGGATAAACCCTAGCTGTACTGCATATATGTTCAGCGTTATAAAAAGACTGTGAAATAAAGTCATAACAGAATGCGGATACTTACGATCGCGCTAGGGGCTTCCCCCTGGGCAGCCACCCCTCCTCGCTATGGGCGGCCGTGGCGGAGTAGTCCGGAAGGGACACTTTTCCCTTCTTAGACGACCCAACCTCCCCCTTCGGGGCAGCTTTCCTCTTTCTCTCCTCCCCCGTGCGGGGAGGTAGAGTTTCTTATTGCTTCCCCCCGCCTCCACGGGAGGACTCTGTCTCGTTGTCGTCAGACGATGACGTGGGTATGACGACCTTGCACCGAGGTCCTTTCCCTGCCCCCTAGTCCGCCTTCTCGGGCTCCTCACCCTCTCCGGGTGGGGTGGTCCCATCTTCTTCTTCCTCCCTTTCAGGGGAGGAGTGTGCCTCATCGTCTTCGGATGAGGCTTCTGGCGCAACCTTACGTCAGAGACCCTTTTGGATCCCTGGGGCCTTCTTATCGGCCTTCTTCTCCGGCACCTTGTAGGGCGCCGGGACTAGCATCTCTGTCAGGAGAGCATCAGCTAGGCTTTCTGGCAGCGGAGCCAGATAGTCAATCTGCTCCGCTGTCTCCACATAATCCTGAACAAATATGCATAATTACTTAAGGCTCCCCCATGAATATATTGGGAAGAACCGAATCCGGTGGTAGCCTGAAAACTCACCTAGCTAGGAGGCCGCGCGGCATGGAGCCCACGGTCCTCGGATGTGGGAGGAGGTACTTCGGAGGACTTGAACAACGCCTTCCACGCGTCTTTGTGCTTCATGCCGTAGAGCCTCTGAAGCATCTGGTGTTCGGCCGGACGAACTCCCACAGATTGAATGCCCGCCTTTGGCACGGCAGAATCCGGCGAACGAGCACGACCTGGATCACGTTAACAAGCTTGATGTTATTGTCCTTCATGCTCTTGATGCAGGTTTGGAGTCCGGTCAGCTCTGTAGATTCGCCCCAGGATAGGCCCTTCTTTTTCCAGGAGGTGAGCCGCATGGGGGTGCCGGATCGGAACTCGGGGGCTGCCGCCCAGTTGGCGTCATGCGGCTCGGTGATGTAGAACCACCCCGACTGCCACCCTTCACGGTTTCCGCAAAGGAGTCGTCAAGACAGGTGATGTTAGGCATCTTGCCCACCATGGCTCCTCTGCACTCCGCCTGCTAGCCGCTCACAATCTTTGGCTTCACACAAAAGATTTGCAGCCACAAGCCAAAATGAGGCTTGATGCGGAGGAAGGCCTTGCATACGTGATGAACGCCGAGATGTTGAGGACGAAGTCCAGGGCTAGATTGTGGAAATCTAGCCCGTAGTAGAACATGAGCCCGCGGATTGCTACCTCTTGAGCACTGCATTGGATTTCCCCGAAGAGGAGAGGATGAAGCAGGAAAGTAGCGTAAGTATTTCCCTCAGTTTTTGAGAACCAAGGTATCAATCCAGTAGGATACCACGCACAAGTCCCTCGTACCTACACAAAACGATAGCTCCTCGCAACCAACGTGATTAGGGGTTGTCAATCCCTTCACGGTCACTTACGAGAGTGAGATCTGATAGAGATGATAAATAATATTTTTGGTATTTTTGGTATAGAGATGCAAAGCAAAAAAGTAAAAGTCTAAGTAAAAAGAAAGCAAGTAATAAAGTAATGGAGATTGATATGATGAGAATAGACCCGGGGGCCATAGGTTTCACTAGTGGCTTCTCTCAAGAGCATAGATATTCTACGGTGGATGAACAAATTACTGTTGAGCAATTGATAGAATTGAGCATAGTTATGAGTATATCTAGGTATGATCATGTATATAGGCATCACGTCCAAGACAAGTAGATCGAAACGATTCTGCATGTACTACTATTACTCGACTCATTGACCGCTATCCAGCATGCATCTAGAGTATTAAGTTAAAAATAGAGTAACGCCTTAAGCAAGATGACATGATGTAGAGGGATAAATTCATGCAATATGATAAAAAAAAACCATCTTGTTATCCTCGATGGCAACAATACAATACGTGTCTTGCTGCCCCTTCTGTCACTGGGAAAGGACACCGCAAGATTGAACCCAAAGCTAAGCACTTCTCCCATTGCAAGAACTACCAATCTAGTTGGCCAAACCAAAAGGATAATTCGAAGAGACTTGCAAAGATAACTCAATCATACATAAAAGAATTCAGAGAAGATTCAAATATTGTTCATAGATAAGCTGGATCATAAACCCACAATTCATCGGTCTCAACAAACACACCGCAAAAAGAAGATTACATCGAATAGATCTCCACGAGAAAGGGGGAGAACATTGTATTGAGATCCAAAAAGAGAGAAGAAGCCATCTAGCTACTAGCTATGGACCCGAAGGTCTGAAGTAAACTACTCACACTTCATTGGAGGGGCTATGGTGTTGATGTAGAAGCCCTCCGTGGTGGATGCCCCCTCTGGCGGAGCTCCGAAATAGGCCCCAAGATGGGATCTCATGGATACAGAAGGTTGCGG
>NW_025241131.1:0-3411 GCF_018294505.1 Triticum aestivum
CAATGCGCCGCCGCCGTCCTACGTCCCGTGGGCAAGCGCGTCTGCCTCCGCTGCTCGCCTGCTCCTCTACTGCGCGACTGCCTCGGTGCCCTCCACTCACCCTATAGTCTCTTCCGCATGATGGCCGTTGATTTATGTAAAAGAATGATGAGGTGACAGCAGTGGCATTCTTGATGACCAAATCGAGACAACAGGGACTGGGATGGGGTGCCGCCGGTAGCACAAGCTATGTGCTCAAGGCGTTGGCACATTGCCGCGAAATCCACAGGTACAGATGCTCCTAGGGTCCGATTGGTTGCATGTGAAGCGGGTGCACATTATATGTTCATTCTTGTGCTGATGGTTATATTGCTTTTCCTTGCTGATTGATTTCTAATCACGTGGGTCTACTACTGGGAAGTATGATCATGCCAAGTGCCAATTTCGTACTAATGTCTTCATTGGAAAAACCTAAAGATATGTTACATCCCCTCCCGAATGTTTTTTTACTATATTTCGTGGCCTCTTCCAACTTGACATGCCTTTGGCTCTTGTGCTTATAGGTTCATGTGATATATCAAAATTCTTTTTCATCCTTAATAAGATGTAAATGTCTTATAGTTAATCCTTACAATTCAAATGCATATTATATGAGACTTTCCACTACTCCAGCGTATATGCAAGGGATAATGTAATTACTATTTTCTGCCTTTTTATTTATAGCTGCATTGAAATGTATACATTACTGTATGATAATGGGCGGTCCTTTGATCTTAACTGTATTAAAAAATTATTAGCATGTCTGTTGAAAATACCAGTTTTTCAATAATAAACTCTCATCACTGACTTTTGGTTTTCAATCATGTGCAATTACAAGGTGCACGCCTTAATTTGTTCGCGTTCCAAAAAGTTAAGTTCTTACATATGTCTAGACTATATTAATTGGTTGTCTGCTTGTATTTACTATTTTGTGTCTGGTTTTCATCTCTTATATGCATACAATGTAATTTGAATTATCTGAAATTTATAGTGTGTTGCAACAATCTACAAATTTCAACCAATTATATAATTCTTTTCTGAAAATGAACGGGCGCGGCAATGCGCGCCTACATGTTCTAGTAGGCATAATGGTACACGACGCACAACCCCCTCTGTGTTGGGCCGGTCCATTTACTGTTTTTTTGCTTTTCTATTAAACTTCAACAAAAACTGTTGACACCTCTCTGTTCAGAATGTACTGCAGTACCCACTAGGACATCTCGAATGCTTGTAGTTGCACCCAGTTACTCCCTCCGTCCGAGTTTATTAGGCCTCTCAGCATCACAAGCATGTCCTTTTTTATAAGGTCTTGCTTTGGAAAGGTGCATGCATGCAACCATTTCATTGGTTGTATTGAAAGCCATTGTTGTTGGTGCCATGACTGGGAAATTAATACACTTCATGTATATTTTTTTATTGGCTGCATGCATGTGAGAGAGTGCATTGGGAGTGGAATGAAAGAATTAATGGTGAGCAATTTACTACATGTCTTGGTCTAAGAGAAGTTGTCTTTAGGCCTAATAAACCCGGACGGAGGGAGTACTCCAATTTTGCCTTTTATTCTCCCGAGATGGCGGAAGCCCCTGGTTTTGGGAAGCTTCTGGAACCTTTCCCAAACCAGTTTTCCCAGTTCGCTGGTCAGTTTTCGGACGGTTCTTTTTCAATTATTTCTTGTTCTTTTTTTGTTTACTTAAATGTGCAAACTTTTCCCAAATGTGTGATTTTTTTTTGAAATCAATGAACTTTTTCCCATAATCCCTGAACTTCTTACAAAAATAGGCGCACTATTTTTAAATTCATGGATATTTTTCAAAATTGATGAAAATTTTCAAAATTCTAAACTTTTTCATAATCATGGAACTTTCTACGCTAGGAAGTTAAGTGTGCTGGTCTAGAGTACATTTCTGCGCTGGTGATGTGGATTGCTGAACAACCGCAAGTAATGATATATAGATTGCTTGTTTACTTCCAAGACCATGTTAGGTGGCTAAGCTGAACAGCCTGGCCGACTAATTGATTAGATTGGCCTAGCTCGCTTGGTCTTGGTCAAGCTTAAAGAAAAAGGAGCATGCATACATAACACGTACTTCCAAAACAATGTTAGTTGGCATACTTATTTTATGGTTGATCTTATGACTTGTTGATGAACTGGTAATGCAGGAAACACATATAGTAGACACTTGAGCAAAATACTGCTACCTAGCTCGCTTGGTCTATAATCCCCTTGCTTGAGTCCTTCCGTAGCTAGTTCCTTGTCGCTCACACCCAGCCTGACGAGATCGGTGAGCGGTAATATATCCATCTCCTCTCTTGAGCAACTAGCAGCCTGACTGAGGCCGGGGCATCTTCTTCTTGCAGGTGAGAGCAATCCTTTGAATGCATACGAATTCATCATCTTCTTGTGCTTGTTTCCTTTTTCATCAATTAGTACCATCTTCTTCGTCCGAAAGCCCAATGGATTGACCTTGTCGACTTACCCTTCAAGGGGGCCGTGTGGAATTAATGGCGGCTAACTGGGAACGACTTCCTGATGACAGAGCTTGGGTTGAGGTAGAGTATATCAACAGCTACGCTGTGTTCATGGGTTATCTGTCCATGGCCATCAAGGGCCTGGGTTTCTTGGTGCTTACTTGGGCTACCGTTGTACTTCTTGGTGGCTTTGTCTCGATGCTGCACAAGAAAGACTTTTGGTGTTTAACGTCCATCACTCTTGTACAGACAGCTGGGTTAGTATACTTCTCTCTCTTTCTTGTTCACTGTATCACTTATGTACATATCTAACTTGAAAAGATGTACAACAGGATATTCGATGTTAGTCTAAATGAAAAACTAGGCTATATGGGTGATGCATTTGGCGGGTTAATGATGGCCATTTTTTCAGGCGTGGCAGGCGAACTGACAAGCTGCGACTGGGGCCCTGTATTGGCTTATGTTTGTCTCATTTTCGTGGCATTTCTTTTACTGTTGGTTCAACTAGTGGTGTTGGCCATAATATTGAGCCCTCTGGCAATTATTTATGTGCTTGGGATATTCATGTCCGGAGTGGTTTCATTGTGGCGTCTGATAGAGCACGATTACGGGGGCAACTCAGATGGAGAAGCATCAAACCTGGCGCCGGCAATGGAAACCTTGTACTACCTTGCTCTGCTCCAGGGTGTCATCTTCTGCTATAGGTTCGTATTGGGTCGCATGGGGAAGAGGTTGCCTAAGGCTATGGGAACTAAAGACTCGGAAGTTCAAGTTGTCCTTCACAACTACTTGTGCGAAACAAGGAGAGGGTGTGAGAAGGACCTGACCTTTGCTGAAGGAAGGAACCTCATCACATATGCTGTAGACAAGATTGGATCCAATTCACCTGTTGATTGCATTTCTGGGGTAAAGATCTTATATGCA
>NW_025241132.1:0-3411 GCF_018294505.1 Triticum aestivum
ATTCCGCTTAACCTTGTTCAGCAACCAGAATGTATTTTGCCTCTTTCTTCACCCTCTTTAATAGTACAAGTATACAACTGTGGTTCATCATTCTTTATTTGGTTCTTATGTAATTCTTGAACATATGTACCTATGAATCGAATAATGCATTGGTTGTTTGAACCTGATGGATATGAATAAAGCTATAGCATACATTCAAATTTGGGACAATTTGAAATAGCAGCAATTAAATTACGGTGAAATTACGCTCTTTAGGTCGTTACGTCACACATGGTTGGTAAAACACAAACGTTTGTGATATACACCATAATCCAACATGGTTCACAGAGAGGAAACGTGTGCAAGCATGCACACAGTTGCCGTTTGCAAAGCATGTGCGATGTCAGACAATATCACAAATGGTGCGGGAAACTAAATGTCGGTGTACTAGAGTAGGGGTACCCTAGTATCCCGAACTTGTGCACGGGCAGTTGCAGCGCCCCGCGGCAAGGCTTGCCGGGCGACCGCCAGGGTCCTCCGTTGGTTCCTTTGGAGCCATTCAAGAACAAAGTATTCAAGATGACAAGACAAGGCCCGGCAAGAGGAGCTTGCCGGGAAGAGACAAGGCCCCGGCAAGAGGAGCTTGCCGGGAAGGCCAACCACGGCACCTCAAGAAACTTGCCGCGACGCACCGCGCGTCCCGGCAAGGTCCGGCGAGCGACAAGCTTCCGGACGCGACAAGACGACGACCCCGACAAGGTACTTGCCGGGGGCCAGCTGCCACTCTATACCCGTGCTCCAGCGCATCCACCCGCGTGTCGCCCTGAGGTTTTCTCAGGGGCGCGTGGCGGGAGCCTGTGCAGCCAGGGGTACGCGGTGGCAAGCAGAGATGAAGAGGAGGCCATCGTGGCAAACGGTGGCGCTCCTAACGGTCACTTTTTGCACTGTTTAGGCGACTCAGACGGGCATTCAATGCCCTTGTCCCCTGCCGTCAGAGTTAGGTAGGATACACTGTGTCCACAGTAGCGGTAGTTGTACCTACCGCATTCTTTTTCCATTTTTACCCTTTCTGTCTACGTTGCCACCTGTCGGTGACCCCTTGAACGTATAAAAGGAGGCCCACGCGCAACGTAGAAAGGGTTCGGCTCATTCGAAACTCCAAGAACACTCTCACGCTCGGTCTGGTAGCGCTCCTGAGCAAGAACTCAATACAATCAAGCAAGCAGCAGTAGGAGTGTTATCTCTCCGGAGAACTCCGAAGCTGGGTAAACTGCTCGTGTGCATTGCCTCGATCTGCTCTTCGTGCGACCTCCGCCCCCCTCCGAACCGAAAGGGGCTCGGTCAGCCGGTCCCCATAGGTGTTCACGGATCAGTTTCCCCGACATCTTTGGCGCGCCAGGTAGGGGGCGTCGAGTTCGTGCGAACCCGATCCGGCGTGCACACGAGCTAAATCTTCATCATCTTCATCGACATGCCACCGAAGAAGAAGGCTTCGGAGGCAGCCCTTCCGTCTGCGTCGCTCCCACCGCCTCCGGAGCAAGCGGGTGGTGGAGTAGACGCCGGCGGAAGAACGGGCATCGACGAGGGTGCTCATAGTGCTGCCAAGTCCAAGGACAAGGCGGCACAGACCTCAGCGTCCATACGCGCACCGCGCTCGTCTCAGGAGGCGCGGGACCAGCAGCGTCATGGCGTTCGCAGATCAAGCTGGTGGTTCTCGTGGCGTCCAAGACCAGCATGCACGTCAGCATGCTGGCCCGAGCGAGATACGGTCGCCCGGACGGGATACTGCTCCTTCTAACGTGGTTAGGAGTCCGAGCATATCCCGCTCCTCGCACCGTTCACCTCTGCTGCCCACCACTCCAGCGGAAGCCTTGGCGCGAGCTCCACTACTTCTAGATTACCCTCCGACGGCGGACAAGACCGATGAATGGAGGGCCACTATCCAGAGCCTCATCAGCTTCGCCAACGGCGACACTGCGCGGCAACCAAGCACCTCGCTACTGCGGCAAGACTGCCGGACGCGAGCCGATGGTGACAAGACCGATGGGGGTGCAACTTCCATGCACTCTCCACCAAGAAGGCCAAGATCGCCGACTCGCCGGATCCACCCCGACAGCGGCTCCACCGCGTCGTCGGATCCACGAGCTCGTCGCGACCAGCGCCAAGTTCTCCACAAACGGCAACAAGAGGACGCTCGTACCCGCATCGAGCGCCGAAGAGAAGCGCGGCGTCAATCTGACCAGCGCACTGGGCCTTCTATCGACATGCATGCGCCAGGGGAACCAGGCGACTTGCCGTACGCGGTAGGTTGCCCTGCGTTCACCCGTGAGCTGCGGCAAGTCCAGTGGCCCAGCAAGAAAAACTTCAAGCCAGATATACCGGAGAAGTACGATGGCAAGTCACATCCGTCGGAGTTCCTCAGCATCTACACCATCGCGGTGCAGGCTGCCGGGGGACGAGATGACAAGATCCTTGCCAACTACTTCCCGCTGGTGCTCAAGCCCAATGTCAGATCTTGGCTCACGCACTTGCCGGAAAACTCCATCTCCTCTTGGGCAGATCTATGCCATCAGTTTGTCGGCGCCTTTACAGGCGGCCACAAACCACATGGCCAAGAGAGCGACCTTCATCTGCTCGCCTAGAAGGAAGGAGAGTCCCTGCGCAAGTACATCCAGAGATTCAGCCGTGTACAGCACAACATCCCAGACGTCCACCCTGCCGCGGTCATCAGCGCGTTCCATCAGAACGTGCGAAACCGCAGGATGAGGGAGGAGATGGTGATGTGCAAGATCAGGGACGTCAGCGAGCTTTATGCCCTGGCCGACAAGTGCGCGCGTGCTGAAGAGGGGAGGAGGCCCCCCGGAGAGGATACAGTAGCAGGAGGATCTGACAGTGAGGATGCCGCCCCAGCAAGGAAAGGCCGGCGGTGGAACAACAGAAGGAAGAAGGGCAAGGAAGTGCTAGCTGTCGAGCAGACCGGCAACGGAGGTGGCGCCAAGGAAGCTAAGACTGGTGGCTCCGGCAAGGAGGCCCAGGCTGTGGCAGCCGCCGACAAGCAGGACAGCTCCGGCAAGCAGTATTGCAAGATCCACCGCACCAAGGGCCATGACCTCCAGAGCTGCAAGAAGGTCGAGCAGCTTGTCGAGCAGCAGAAAGCTAAGTACGAGCGACGCGACAAGGAGAAGGCCCAGGAGGGTGCTGGAGGAGCCAGCAAGAAACGCCCCGGCTGGGGAGGACGCCGCGGCAAGGCCAAGCAGCGGCAAGGAGACAGACCTCCCCGCGGCCGCGACAAGCATGAAGACGACGACGACGACGAAGATATGGATGACGACGAGGCCGATGAGCAGGAGTTTCAGAAAGCCACAGAGGTCTTGTGCGTTGACGGCGGTGCTTCTCTGCATACTTCACACCGCCAACTCAAGCAGTGGGTGC
>NW_025241133.1:0-3411 GCF_018294505.1 Triticum aestivum
ATTCCGCTTAACCTTGTTCAGCAACCAGAATGTATTTTGCCTCTTTCTTCACCCTCTTTAATAGTACAAGTATACAACTGTGGTTCATCATTCTTTATTTGGTTCTTATGTAATTCTTGAACATATGTACCTATGAATCGAATAATGCATTGGTTGTTTGAACCTGATGGATATGAATAAAGCTATAGCATACATTCAAATTTGGGACAATTTGAAATAGCAGCAATTAAATTACGGTGAAATTACGCTCTTTAGGTCGTTACGTCACACATGGTTGGTAAAACACAAACGTTTGTGATATACACCATAATCCAACATGGTTCACAGAGAGGAAACGTGTGCAAGCATGCACACAGTTGCCGTTTGCAAAGCATGTGCGATGTCAGACAATATCACAAATGGTGCGGGAAACTAAATGTCGGTGTACTAGAGTAGGGGTACCCTAGTATCCCGAACTTGTGCACGGGCAGTTGCAGCGCCCCGCGGCAAGGCTTGCCGGGCGACCGCCAGGGTCCTCCGTTGGTTCCTTTGGAGCCATTCAAGAACAAAGTATTCAAGATGACAAGACAAGGCCCGGCAAGAGGAGCTTGCCGGGAAGAGACAAGGCCCCGGCAAGAGGAGCTTGCCGGGAAGGCCAACCACGGCACCTCAAGAAACTTGCCGCGACGCACCGCGCGTCCCGGCAAGGTCCGGCGAGCGACAAGCTTCCGGACGCGACAAGACGACGACCCCGACAAGGTACTTGCCGGGGGCCAGCTGCCACTCTATACCCGTGCTCCAGCGCATCCACCCGCGTGTCGCCCTGAGGTTTTCTCAGGGGCGCGTGGCGGGAGCCTGTGCAGCCAGGGGTACGCGGTGGCAAGCAGAGATGAAGAGGAGGCCATCGTGGCAAACGGTGGCGCTCCTAACGGTCACTTTTTGCACTGTTTAGGCGACTCAGACGGGCATTCAATGCCCTTGTCCCCTGCCGTCAGAGTTAGGTAGGATACACTGTGTCCACAGTAGCGGTAGTTGTACCTACCGCATTCTTTTTCCATTTTTACCCTTTCTGTCTACGTTGCCACCTGTCGGTGACCCCTTGAACGTATAAAAGGAGGCCCACGCGCAACGTAGAAAGGGTTCGGCTCATTCGAAACTCCAAGAACACTCTCACGCTCGGTCTGGTAGCGCTCCTGAGCAAGAACTCAATACAATCAAGCAAGCAGCAGTAGGAGTGTTATCTCTCCGGAGAACTCCGAAGCTGGGTAAACTGCTCGTGTGCATTGCCTCGATCTGCTCTTCGTGCGACCTCCGCCCCCCTCCGAACCGAAAGGGGCTCGGTCCGCCGGTCCCCATAGGTGTTCACGGATCAGTTTCCCCGACATCTTTGGCGCGCCAGGTAGGGGGCGTCGAGTTCATGCGAACCCGATCCGGCGTGCACACGAGCTAAATCTTCATCATCTTCATCGACATGCCACCGAAGAAGAAGGCTTCGGAGGCAGCCCTTCCGTCTGCGTCGCTCCCACCGCCTCCGGAGCAAGCGGGTGGTGGAGTAGACGCCGGCGGAAGAACGGGCATCGACGAGGGTGCTCATAGTGCTGCCAAGTCCAAGGACAAGGCGGCACAGACCTCAGCGTCCATACGCGCACCGCGCTCGTCTCAGGAGGCGCGGGACCAGCAGCGTCATGGCGTTCGCAGATCAAGCTGGTGGTTCTCGTGGCGTCCAAGACCAGCATGCACGTCAGCATGCTGGCCCGAGCGAGATACGGTCGCCCGGACGGGATACTGCTCCTTCTAACGTGGTTAGGAGTCCGAGCATATCCCGCTCCTCGCACCGTTCACCTCTGCTGCCCACCACTCCAGCGGAAGCCTTGGCGCGAGCTCCACTACTTCTAGATTACCCTCCGACGGCGGACAAGACCGATGAATGGAGGGCCACTATCCAGAGCCTCATCAGCTTCGCCAACGGCGACACTGCGCGGCAACCAAGCACCTCGCTACTGCGGCAAGACTGCCGGACGCGAGCCGATGGTGACAAGACCGATGGGGGTGCAACTTCCATGCACTCTCCACCAAGAAGGCCAAGATCGCCGACTCGCCGGATCCACCCCGACAGCGGCTCCACCGCGTCGTCGGATCCACGAGCTCGTCGCGACCAGCGCCAAGTTCTCCACAAACGGCAACAAGAGGACGCTCGTACCCGCATCGAGCGCCGAAGAGAAGCGCGGCGTCAATCTGACCAGCGCACTGGGCCTTCTATCGACATGCATGCGCCAGGGGAACCAGGCGACTTGCCGTACGCGGTAGGTTGCCCTGCGTTCACCCGTGAGCTGCGGCAAGTCCAGTGGCCCAGCAAGAAAAACTTCAAGCCAGATATACCGGAGAAGTACGATGGCAAGTCACATCCGTCGGAGTTCCTCAGCATCTACACCATCGCGGTGCAGGCTGCCGGGGGACGAGATGACAAGATCCTTGCCAACTACTTCCCGCTGGTGCTCAAGCCCAATGTCAGATCTTGGCTCACGCACTTGCCGGAAAACTCCATCTCCTCTTGGGCAGATCTATGCCATCAGTTTGTCGGCGCCTTTACAGGCGGCCACAAACCACATGGCCAAGAGAGCGACCTTCATCTGCTCGCCTAGAAGGAAGGAGAGTCCCTGCGCAAGTACATCCAGAGATTCAGCCGTGTACAGCACAACATCCCAGACGTCCACCCTGCCGCGGTCATCAGCGCGTTCCATCAGAACGTGCGAAACCGCAGGATGAGGGAGGAGATGGTGATGTGCAAGATCAGGGACGTCAGCGAGCTTTATGCCCTGGCCGACAAGTGCGCGCGTGCTGAAGAGGGGAGGAGGCCCCCCGGAGAGGATACAGTAGCAGGAGGATCTGACAGTGAGGATGCCGCCCCAGCAAGGAAAGGCCGGCGGTGGAACAACAGAAGGAAGAAGGGCAAGGAAGTGCTAGCTGTCGAGCAGACCGGCAACGGAGGTGGCGCCAAGGAAGCTAAGACTGGTGGCTCCGGCAAGGAGGCCCAGGCTGTGGCAGCCGCCGACAAGCAGGACAGCTCCGGCAAGCAGTATTGCAAGATCCACCGCACCAAGGGCCATGACCTCCAGAGCTGCAAGAAGGTCGAGCAGCTTGTCGAGCAGCAGAAAGCTAAGTACGAGCGACGCGACAAGGAGAAGGCCCAGGAGGGTGCTGGAGGAGCCAGCAAGAAACGCCCCGGCTGGGGAGGACGCCGCGGCAAGGCCAAGCAGCGGCAAGGAGACAGACCTCCCCGCGGCCGCGACAAGCATGAAGACGACGACGACGACGAAGATATGGATGACGACGAGGCCGATGAGCAGGAGTTTCAGAAAGCCACAGAGGTCTTGTGCGTTGACGGCGGTGCTTCTCTGCATACTTCACACCGCCAACTCAAGCAGTGGGTGC
>NW_025241134.1:0-3411 GCF_018294505.1 Triticum aestivum
CCAAATTCTGAATTGGGGTTCGATATACCTGAGTCGTTTGTGGAAAGAGCTGACGTCGTCTGGAGTCAGGTACTCATTGACGCACACGCTCGTCGAGTGCTCGCTGGAGGTTCTCTAGTCGAGTGCGTTCAGCCAAGTTGGCCAAACGCGCCTCTTCCAAAGCACGAGCCTTAGGAGTTTCTCCTGCGATGGGAGTATGCAGGGCATCCATGTTCCGGCGACGATCTTCTCTTTGCTGAGAAGTGAGTGGCTCGGGTTGATACTCTTCATGGGCCTAAGTGGGGTCACCTCCGTCGTCCATCCCGTCAGTGCGGGGGAAACCGGGAGGGCTACGAGGCCCGTCGACCATCAGGACCTCCGCTGCTGGATCACTGATGTCGCACTCGGATGCAGTCTCCACGGAGCCAGTCGACAGATCAAACAGGCCGTAGAGAGATTCGCCGGGCTCAATTGCCGCGACTTGGGTGGTGGCCGATTGGCGAGCCACTGCGTGTCTCACCCACCGCTGAAGTCTCGACCGACCAGAGCGCTTGCGCTGGCGGGAGACAGGGAGGGAGGACGGCATAGGAGTCGACCGGTATGGGGTCGACGGCTGCCACAGCAGGACGCCGTGGACACACGCCCGAAAGTGCGTCGCCCCGCGGACGGGGAGCGCATCGATGTAGAGTGGTGCCTCCTGGAGCCAAGCGGGGTCGCCGGCGATGAAAGCGAGCGCACCGAGACGGATCTCGCGGCCCTCGACCAGAGCTCCACCAGAAACCATGATGAAGGCAATCGGACAAATTGCAACTTCTCCAAAAAGTCGCTAATACACCTGCCCCATGGTGGGCACCAACTGTCGTGGTTCTAAGTCTGGCAGTAGAATGGGGGGTAGGTATGGAGAGGCAAGATCCTAGCTATGGAGTAGTTGTACACACAAGTGTTTAACGAGTGCAGACCCTTCTTGCAGGAAGTAATAGCCCTACGTCTCGGAGCCCAGAGGCGGTCGACTGGTTTCTGTGTATATGAGTTACAGGGGTGCGAACCCTTTACACTAAGGAGGGGGGGTGGCTTATATAGAGTTCGCCAGACCCCTCTGGCCCTCAGTTATGCAGGGTTTAAAGTACATTAAGATAGGGGGTTACTGGTAACGCCCTCATAAAAGACCATGAAGACTATTAAAGCTACTTAATGACAGACCGTTGCGTGCTGAGTGACTTTAGGTCTCCTGGCCGTCGAGTGGTTAGCTTCATGGTCGAGTGGCTATCTTCATCGTTGAGTGAAGTCCTTCTTGGTCGAGTGAAGTCTCTCTTGGTCGACTGGAAGGTAGCTTCTTATAAGGATGTCCTTGGGTAGGGTACCTAGGGTAGGACTGTCACCCTACCCTAGGTACATGACTTCATCAGTGTCTGGTCTTCTTGTGAAACCTAGGCTCCTTGGAAAAGGCAATGGCTCCAGTGTTGTCATGGAAGCGAGTCATCGGCCTCGACGCATTGGGAATAACTCCTAGGTCGGTAATGAACTCCTTCATCCAGATTGCTTCATGTGCTGCCTCCGAGCCTGCCATGTACTCCGCTTCGCACGTAGATCCCACCACGACGCTTTGCTTGCAACTACACCAGCTTACTGCCCCACCATTCAAAATATACACGTATCCGGTTTGTGATTTAGAGTCATCCAAATCTGTGTCGAAGCTAGTGTCTACGTAACCCTTTACGATGAGCTCTTCGTCACCTCCATATACGAGAAACATATCCTTAGTCCATTTCAGGTACTTCATGATATTCTTGACCGCTGGCCAGTGTTCCATGCCAGGATTACTTTGGTACCTTCCTATCAAACTTACGGCAAGGTTTACATTAGGTCTGGTACACAGCATGGCATACATGATAGACCCTATGGCCGAGGCATAGGGGACGACACTCATCTTTTCTCTATCTTCTGCCGTGGTCGGACATTGAGCCGAGCTCAATTTCACACCTTGCAACACAGGCAAGAATCCCTTCTTAGACTGATCCATATTGAACTTCTTCAATATCTTATCAAGGTATGTGCTTTGTGAAAGACCTATGAGGCATCTCGATCTATATCTATAGATCTTGATGCCTAATATGTAAGCAGCTTCCCCAAGGTCCTTCATGGAAAAACACTTATTCAAGTTGGCCTTAATGCTGTCCAAAAGTTCTATATCATTTCCCATCAAAAGTATGTCATCTACATATAATATGAGAAATGCTACAGAGCTCCCACTCACTTTCTTGTAAACGCAGGCTTCTCCATAAGTCTGCATAAACCCAAACGCTTTGATCATTTCATTAAAGCGAATGTTCCAACTCCGAGATACTTGCACCAGCCCATAGATGGAGCACTGGAGCTTGCATACCTTGTTAGTATTCTTAGGATTGACAAAACCTTCCGGCTGCATCATATACAATTCTTCCTTAAGAAAGCCATTAGGGAATGTCGTTTTGACGTCCATTTGTCATATCTCATAATCATAGTATGCGGCAATTGCTAACATGATTCGGACGGACTTCAGCTTCGCTACGGGTGAGAAGGTCTCATCGTAGTCAACCCCTTGAACTTGTCGATAAGCCTTAGCGACAAGTCGAGCCTTATAGATGGTAACATTACCATCCGCGTCCGTCTTCTTCTTAAAGATCCATTTATTTTCTATCGCTCGTCGATCATCGGGCATGTTTGTCAAAGTCCATACTTTGTTTTCATACATGGATCCTATCTCGGATTGCATGGCTTCAAGCCATTTGTTGGAATCTGGGCCCGCCATCGCTTCTTCATAGTTTGAAGGTTCACCGTTGTCTAACAACATGATTTCCAGGACAGGGTTGCCATACCATTTTGGTGTGGAATGTGTCCTTGTGGACCTTCGAAGTTCAGTAGCAACTTGATCCTAAGTACCTTGATCATCATCATTAACTTCCTCTCTAGTCGGTGCAGGCACCACAGGAACATCTTCTTGAGCTGCGCTACTTTCCGTTTCAAGAGGTAGTACTTCATCGAGTTCTACTTTCCTCCCACTTACTTCTCTCGAGAGAAACTCTTTCTCCAGAAAGGACCCGTTCTTGGCAACAAAGATCTTGCCTTCGGATCTGAGGTAGAAGGTATACCCAATGGTTACCTTAGGGTATCCTATGAAGACACATTTTTCCGACTTGGGTTCGAGCTTTTCAGGTTGAAGTTTCTTGACATAAGCATCGCATCCCCAAACTTTTAGAAACGACAGCTTAGGTTTCTTCCCAAACCATAATTCATACGGTGTCGTCTCAACGGATTTAGACGGTGCCCTATTTAAAGTGAATGTAGCTGTCTCTAGAGCATATCCCCAAAATGATAGCGGTAAATCGGTGAATGACATCATAGATCGCACCATATCCAATAGAGTGCGATTACGATGTTCGGACACACCATTAC
>NW_025241135.1:0-3411 GCF_018294505.1 Triticum aestivum
ACGTAAACGCACCCTAGGGTTCGTTAATCATGGAAATTACTCCGGGACCCTAAAATAGTGAGTAATAGTCCATGAAACGGGCCAGAATCGGCCAAAACTATGAGTGTTAACGACCGACACGTAAGTGCATCTTGGAGTTTAACAAGCATGGAAATCACTTTGTGACCCCAAACCGGTGAGTAATAGTCCATGAAACGGGTCAGAATCGACAAAAACTGCGAGTGTTGATGATCAGCACGTAAACGCACCCAAGAGTTCATTAATCATGGAAATCACTCCGGGACCCAAAACAGTGAGTAATAGTCCATGAAACGGGCCAAAATCGGTCAAAACCTTGTTGTTGGGTCTGGAGTTAGACTATTGCCACTTAGGACAGCTGGTGCTGTGCCTGCTGGCATCAGTCGCTCTCCATCGGGTTCTTCTAGTGGAGGAGTTGGTGTTATCATTCCAATGATCACCAGAGTTCATCAAAGAGTAAATTCTAATGGTAGCGGTGCACGAAATGGTCAAACTTCAAATGAACCTCATAGTGACACCCATGCTAATCTGCAACCGAATCCTCAGCCACCTCAAGCACGTGAAGCAGGTGAATGAGTTTCCTTACTTTCATCTGTGTTGTTTTCGTCCTTTTCAATTGTTGTGCTATTTGTTCTTTAAATCTGGAGTTTCTGTTAGGGGTTTAATCTGGTTGGGTGGCGCCATATTCTTGGGGCCCAATTTATGCTATTGAAAATTTGTTCCTCTAGCAGACTCACGGCTAATGCAATCCTGAACCTGGGTCCTGTCAATGCCCACTGATCCTCATACCTTGTTGGATTTGGACAGTTGTTTTTTTGAGAAGATATTTGGACAGTTTTTGTTGGCTGCAGCTCGGATTCGGACCATAGTTCTCATCGATTCGAATAATATTGTGAAGGCGGGGGATGTTAAAGGGATATGGGTGCCATGTCGATGGTAACAACTGCCATCAAATGAAGTCTGTCCCATAGGTTTACATTGTGGGTGTGCTTGTCAGCCTGTTCACTGACAGGTCAACAAGTTGCTTTTTTTTCTTGAGTATTATCATGGCGTGGTCGCTTTGCTTTCTGAATGTGAACTTTTCCGAATATTGCAGGTGGAAATGTTTACACAAAAACGCTTACAATCATTTCTAGTTTCTACCCTGAACTAATATCTGTAACATAAAATAAAATGCCAGGTGATTTCCCCCCTAAAGAGATCAAACTGATGGTAACTTTTTTTTCTGACAAAAAACTGACATTACCATATGTATGACCATATATGATTTTAACAAATGCTGTTAGGATATGAGGGCAATATCTGACTAAATCTGATTAGTTTCTACCTGAGTTGGCACTACTTTTGCATGCCATTCCTTGATGATTCTTCATTCGGTATTCTGGTCCACATGTTGACATTTTGGTGTTCCGAAAGACAAGGCTTTAATCATGAATGGATTTTTTAGGTAATCTGGGACATCCTGTCGAGGTCAATGTGGGGAACAGTTCTCAGGCTTCCCATGGTCAGCAGAATGGCCAGGGTCCTTTTTCTCAGTTGGTGGACAGTCTCCAGTGGATTGGATCACTGTTTTCTGGAGAAAATCCCCCAGCAAACGTTTCAAGTCAGCATGCACCAGCGGCTTCTGCTGAGCCGGTAGATGCTAGAACAGTGGCCAGCGACGAGGGGATACGCTTTGCTAACTTGGTCAGGCAAATTATGCCACATATCTCCCAGGTTGAAAACCAGTCTCAAAGCACCCCAGCAGACACCAGCAGTACTCCTTCACAGGCAAATGCAATCCCTATTTCTGTTAGTAACTTCATAAATAGTATCGAGTTATTTGTAGATGTGTTGTAACATCGAGTACTGAATGCAGGCTGCCGTGCCTGAGAGCGCAAACGGTTCAAGGGATGGGCCAAGTGATTCCAGGAATTCACGTCAACATAGCCGTGACCCAGTTGAAGGCCCTAATTCTAAAAGGCAAAGGAGGTATTGCACGTCTCGCACATGTTTTATCTATTTTCTTATGGTAATAATTATAGATGTTTCATTGCATTGATTTGTTTGATCTATTCATGTCATGATTTCCCTCGTAAGTGTTCTTGAAATATCTGTTGGCTAATCATTTGACCTGTGTTGAACTTCTTGCAGAATGAGTGAGTGATTCAGGTGGGCTTGTTATTGTTGGGTGGGCGCTGCTTTTGCAGTCTGAGCTGAGAAATTTTTCCAGTTGCTGCTACACCAGAGAATTCATGATGATGATACCGTGAGTCATAATCTTATTGAGACAAGTGGAATTGTTTCGAGTGTATAGTCGAGCCTTGGGATGTTAGGCGGTTCATAACCTGTGCTATTCCTTCTTTGCACAGCAGTTCCTGTAATCCTTTTTACTTTTTTGATGAGAGCATAAGATGTTTTGCAAACTGGTATCCATCTCCAATATGTGGAAGTCAATTATATTTTGGGGTGGAAATATCCGCGCGATCAATAAAGCCTGGCTTGGTGCTTGCTGCAGTAGAGCCCATTTTTATGTCACTTGTTGCCGTAGATCATCATCGTTCTGGTCAGTTGGTCAGTTCAGGGGGAAAGGAATATGCATGTACTCCCTCCGTAAAGAAATATAAGAGTTTTTAGATCACTAGAGTTGTAATCTAAACACTCTTATATTTCTTTACAGAGGGAGTAGCATGTTGCTTGAAAGGCTCTTCGTGTGCATGTATGGTTAGAGCATCTACAACCTGAGTTGGCAAATCCAGGCTCTATATGTCCGCGGATGCCCTCAAATTATCACAGGAAAAAGTACATAGTCCTAACATAGTTCAACCATAATATTTGTTCATAGTGAATAATTGATACAAAAAAAGCATAGGTGATTTTCAGCATGGGTACACATGATCCACAAGATCATTGAGAAGTGCCATATGCACATGTTAATCTTGAAGTTGTTAATGCACCTTAAGAAAGTTGGTAGTATGCTTTGTCTCTTGTTTTGAGAGGCGGACCTAAACACGGGGCTTCTCAAAATCATGTCCTTCAAACTTGTCCTCAACAATCATGTTGTGCAAAGATTACAGAACATGTCATGAGCTGCCAATGTGTTTTCCCTTCCCACATCATTGTAGCTTCATGAACAATAGTCCACGAAATGGCCAGAATCGGCCAAAACTGTGAGTGTTGATGACCGACATGTAAGCGCACCTTGGGGTTCAACAAGCATGGAAAACACTCCGGGACCCCAAAATAGTGAGTAATAGTCCACGAAACGGGTCAGAATCGACAAAAACCGCGAGTATTGATGATCGACACGTAAATGCACCCCAGGGTTCGTTAATCATGGAAATCACTCTGGGACCCAAAAACAGTGAGTAATAGTACATGAAACGGGTCAGAATCGACAAAAACCGCGAGTAT
>NW_025241136.1:0-3411 GCF_018294505.1 Triticum aestivum
TCGTGGCTCGGCCGGAAAGATTGAGAAACTTGGTTTTTTAATTCCTGTAATTCCAAAACATGGCTAAAAATCATGAAACTTGGCATGGTGTCATGAGATGGCACGAACATGATGCGGTAATTTTTTTGGCCGAATTGGGACAAGCTTTGGTGTAAGCTTCTTGCAAACCAGAGCTTCCCTCAAGAAGGCTCGTGGTTCCAAGAGGGAACGTGTCACCTCCGTGTGCGAAACGACATACGTACACTGCCTTCTCCCGCCTTAATTTTTTACACAGCCAGATTAGACCAAATAAAAGTACCGTGCTAAATTTTGGAATTATTCCGTGTTCGTTTCGCCTTTCTTATACATTAATTGAGTTTCTTCGCATTTAATGTGCATAATTCAAATTTGAACTACAAGCACGTGCTCCAGTGCACCAAAGTTGTTTGAAAAATCACATGTGTGTCATTGGGTGAATTTCTAGGTCCCATGCAAGAGTTGGGAGTGAAATTCAAACATCTGTGCGTCGTGGCTCGGCCGGCAAGATTGACAAACTTGGTTTTTTAATTCCTGTAATTCCAAAACACGGCTGAAAATCATGAAACTTGCCATGGTCTCATGACATTGCACCAACATGCTGCGGTAAGTTTTTTGGCCGAATTGGGACAAGCTTTGGTGTAAGCTTCTTGCAAACTGGAGCTTCCCTCAAGAAGGCTCGTGGTTCCGAGAGGGAACGTGTCACCTCCGTGTGCGAAACGACATACATACACTGCCTTCTCCCGCCTTAATTTTTTTACACAGCCAGATTAGACCAAATAGAAGTACCGTGCTATATTTTGGAATTATTCCGGGCTCGTTTCGCCTTTTTATGCATTAATTGAGTTTCTGGGCATTTAATGTGCATAATTCAAATTTGAACTACAAGCACGTGCTCCAGTGCACCAAAGTTGTTTGAAAAATCACATGTGTGTCCTTGGGTGAATTTCTAGGTCCCATGCAAGAGATTGGAGTGAAATTCAAACATCTGGGCGTCGTGGCTCGGCCGGAAAGAATGACAAACTTGGTTTTTTAATTCCTGTAATTCCAAAACACGGCTCAAAATCATGAAACTTGACATGGTCTCCTGACATGGCACCAACATGCGGCGGTATGTTTTTTGGCCGAATTGGGACACACTTTGGTGTAGGCATCTTGCAAACCGGAGCTTCCCTCCAGAAGGCTGCTGGTTCCGAGAGGGAACGTGTCACCTCCGTGTGCGAAACGACATACGTACACTGCCTTCTCCCGCCTTAATTTTTTTACATAGCCAGATTAGACTAAATAGAAGTACCATGCTAAATTTTGGAATTATTCCGGGTTCGTTTGGCCTTTTTTTATATATTAATTGAGTTTCTGCGCATTTAATGTGCATAATTCAAATTTGAACTACAAGCACGTGCTCTAGTGCACCAAAGTTGTTTGAAAAATCAGATGTGTGTCCTTGGGTGAATTTCTAGGTCCCATGCAAGAGATGGGAGTGAAATTCAAACATCTGGGCGTCGTGGCTCGACCGGAAAGATTGAGAAACTTGGTTTTTAATTCCTGTAATTCCAAAACACGCCTGAAAATCATGAAACTTGGCATGGTCTCATGACATGGCACCAACATGTCGTGGTAATTTTTTCTGTCCGATTTGCGAAGGCCCACACATTAACAATCAACAAAGTCATTTTGGAACAAGTGCTGTCATGTTACAAATCAGAAACACAAGTTTTATTGAAACCGTGGGCGTTCGACTTACCAATTACGTGCGGCCACGCGTCCCCTTTTTTTATTGGCTAGGAGGTGCCGTGCGGGGTAGCTATTTGAGTACGGGAGGCGTGCGATCAGACCTCTGCGCGTGCTCATCGGGTGGAGAGCCCTTTGACCGCTACCTGCCGTGCACCTCCCTCCCAACGTCTCCATTAATGGCACCCGAGCACCTGTTCTATGGCGTGGCTATATGTCTCACTGGACTGAGATTTAAGAGAGAAAAATAAAAATCTGAAAAGAAAGTTTTGCACGGATCTTGATATAAGATCCGACGGACCTATATAGCATCGATTGTGACTTATAGCAAGCATGATGAATATAAGGACGATGACAGTGGATAATACTTGTCTTACATATTTAGAAACATAATTTTAAAAAAGCCACATGCGACAATGCCCGAAATACACAAGGGACAAAGAAGAAGGAAGACAACGATCTGGCTCGCTGATCTCTACTTTCTTGATGCGTTGGTGCAGGCCGCGGGAACTGCTACCTCTTGAGCACGTGTTGGTTTTCCCTTGAAGAGGAAAGGGTGATGCAGTAAAGTAGCGTAAGTATTTCCCTCAGTTTTTGAGAACCAAGGTATCAATCCAGTAGGAGACTACATGCAAATCGCCTAGTACCTGCACAAACAATCAAGAACCTTGCAACCAATGCGATAAAGGGGTTGTCAATCCCTTCACGGCCACTTGCAAAAGTGAGATCTGATAAAGATAATAAGATAAATATTTTTGGTATTTTTGGTTGTATAGATTGGAAAATAAAGATTGCAAAATAAATAATAAACTAGAATTGTAGATTGGAAACTTATATGATGTAAAGTAGACCCGGGGGCCATAGGTTTCACTAGTGGCTTCTCTCAAGATAGCATATATTACGGTGGTTGAACAAATTACTGTCAAGCAATTGATAGAAAAGCGCATAGTTATGATGATATCTAAGGCAATGATCATGAATATAGGCATCACGTCCGTGTCAAGTAGACCGAAACGATTCTGCATCTACTACTATTACTCCACACATCGACCGCTATCCAGCATGCATCTAGAGTATTAAGTTCATAAAAACGGAGTAACGCATTAGGCAAGATGACATGATGTAGAGGGATAAAATCAAGCAATATGATATAAACCCCATCTTTTTATTCTCGATGGCAACAATACAATACGTGTCGTTTCCCTTTCTGTCACTGGGATCGAGCACCACAAGATTGAACCCAAAGCTAAGCACTTCTCCCACTGCAAGAAAGATCAATCTAGTAGGCCAAACTAAACCGATAATTTGAAGAGACTTGCAAAGATATCAAATCATGCATATAAGAATTCAGAGAAGAATCAAATAATATTCATAGATAATCAAGTTTATAAACCCACAATTCATCGGATCTCGGCAAACACACCGCAAAAGAGTATTACATCGAATAGATCTCCAAGAACATCGAGGAGAACTTTGTATTGAGATCCAAAGAGAGAGAAGAAGCCATCTAGCTAATAAATATGGACCCG
Source organism: Triticum aestivum (assembly GCF_018294505.1). Classification (NCBI taxonomy): domain Eukaryota; kingdom Viridiplantae; phylum Streptophyta; class Magnoliopsida; order Poales; family Poaceae; genus Triticum; species Triticum aestivum. Next base: position 3,276 of record NW_025241136.1, read on the forward strand.
AAGGTCTGTGGTAAACTACTCACACATCATCGGAGAGGCTATGGTGTTGATGTAGAAGCCCTCCGTGATCGAATCCCCCTCCAGCAGATCGCCGGAAAAGGCCCCAAGATGGGATCTCACGGGTACAGAAGGTTGC
>NW_025241137.1:0-3410 GCF_018294505.1 Triticum aestivum
TCGCGCTCCTTGCATTCCAAGGCCGCTTTGTCTTCGGCCTCGGACATCGCTTTCTTCAGGGACGCCACTTCGGTGGTGGCCCCTGTTACAGTCACGATGCTTTGGTGTTAGACTAACCAATTTGGTCTATCCTTAAATACATAAGAGTGGGGAATCACTTACCCTTGTTCTCTTCGAGCTACCTCTTCGTGAGGTCAAGCTCTCACTGCGCCTGCTCCAGGTCCCGCTTTAGTTCGGCAACCTCGGTTGTGCGGGAAGCAGCGGCAAGCAGCACAGCCTGCTTATTCACATGAACATTTATTAGACTCCTCCGGATTATAGTTGACCCTCCGTTTGGCTTTTCCTTCCGAACACCAAACAGAGTATCAGGGGCTACTACCTATCGGGTGGTAATTTCATACATTTTTGTTACTTACCTCAAAGCCCATCAGGAGGCTGGTACACGCTTCGGTCAGTCTGCTCTTGGTGGACAGAACCTTCTGAATCACCGCACCCATAAGAGTACGGTGCTCGTCATCCATGGAAGCGCCGCGGAGCGCTTCCAGCAGACTATCCGACGCCTCTGGCGTAACGGAAGTCATCAGCACAGACGGCTCGCCCTCCCTAGTGAGGGGCCCCCGGCCAGCATCCGGAGCCATTGAAGGCTCCGGCACAGTATCCGGATGAGAGTCCGGCTTGCTTCGGCTCTCATCAGTATGATCCGCGGGGATCTTGAACCCCGCGTGTCCGACATCTGGAATTCCGCCTTGGGGCGTCTCCAGAGTCACCTCCCCCCGCTCTGGGAGCCTTCGAGACAACACCTCCGTGTCATCCGCAGGTTGAGTAGTGGCCGTCGGGAGCGAGTTCATCTCTGAATCGCTCAGGGATCCATCCCAAGAAGATACCTCGGGATAAACCCTAGCTGTACTGCATATATGTTCAGCGTTATAAAAAGACTGTGAAATAAAGTCATAACAGAATGCGGATACTTACGATCGCGCTAGGGGCTTCCCCCTGGGCAGCCACCCCTCCTCGCTATGGGCGGCCGTGGCGGAGTAGTCCGGAAGGGACACTTTTCCCTTCTTAGACGACCCAACCTCCCCCTTCGGGGCAGCTTTCCTCTTTCTCTCCTCCCCCGTGCGGGGAGGTAGAGTTTCTTATTGCTTCCCCCCGCCTCCACGGGAGGACTCTGTCTCGTTGTCGTCAGACGATGACGTGGGTATGACGACCTTGCACCGAGGTCCTTTCCCTGCCCCCTAGTCCGCCTTCTCGGGCTCCTCACCCTCTCCGGGTGGGGTGGTCCCATCTTCTTCTTCCTCCCTTTCAGGGGAGGAGTGTGCCTCATCGTCTTCGGATGAGGCTTCTGGCGCAACCTTACGTCAGAGACCCTTTTGGATCCCTGGGGCCTTCTTATCGGCCTTCTTCTCCGGCACCTTGTAGGGCGCCGGGACTAGCATCTCTGTCAGGAGAGCATCAGCTAGGCTTTCTGGCAGCGGAGCCAGATAGTCAATCTGCTCCGCTGTCTCCACATAATCCTGAACAAATATGCATAATTACTTAAGGCTCCCCCATGAATATATTGGGAAGAACCGAATCCGGTGGTAGCCTGAAAACTCACCTAGCTAGGAGGCCGCGCGGCATGGAGCCCACGGTCCTCGGATGTGGGAGGAGGTACTTCGGAGGACTTGAACAACGCCTTCCACGCGTCTTTGTGCTTCATGCCGTAGAGCCTCTGAAGCATCTGGTGTTCGGCCGGACGAACTCCCACAGATTGAATGCCCGCCTTTGGCACGGCAGAATCCGGCGAACGAGCACGACCTGGATCACGTTAACAAGCTTGATGTTATTGTCCTTCATGCTCTTGATGCAGGTTTGGAGTCCGGTCAGCTCTGTAGATTCGCCCCAGGATAGGCCCTTCTTTTTCCAGGAGGTGAGCCGCATGGGGGTGCCGGATCGGAACTCGGGGGCTGCCGCCCAGTTGGCGTCATGCGGCTCGGTGATGTAGAACCACCCCGACTGCCACCCTTCACGGTTTCCGCAAAGGAGTCGTCAAGACAGGTGATGTTAGGCATCTTGCCCACCATGGCTCCTCTGCACTCCGCCTGCTAGCCGCTCACAATCTTTGGCTTCACACAAAAGATTTGCAGCCACAAGCCAAAATGAGGCTTGATGCGGAGGAAGGCCTTGCATACGTGATGAACGCCGAGATGTTGAGGACGAAGTCCAGGGCTAGATTGTGGAAATCTAGCCCGTAGTAGAACATGAGCCCGCGGATTGCTACCTCTTGAGCACTGCATTGGATTTCCCCGAAGAGGAGAGGATGAAGCAGGAAAGTAGCGTAAGTATTTCCCTCAGTTTTTGAGAACCAAGGTATCAATCCAGTAGGATACCACGCACAAGTCCCTCGTACCTACACAAAACGATAGCTCCTCGCAACCAACGTGATTAGGGGTTGTCAATCCCTTCACGGTCACTTACGAGAGTGAGATCTGATAGAGATGATAAATAATATTTTTGGTATTTTTGGTATAGAGATGCAAAGCAAAAAAGTAAAAGTCTAAGTAAAAAGAAAGCAAGTAATAAAGTAATGGAGATTGATATGATGAGAATAGACCCGGGGGCCATAGGTTTCACTAGTAGCTTCTCTCAAGAGCATAGATATTCTACGGTGGATGAACAAATTACTGTTGAGCAATTGATAGAATTGAGCATAGTTATGAGTATATCTAGGTATGATCATGTATATAGGCATCACGTCCAAGACAAGTAGATCGAAACGATTCTGCATGTACTACTATTACTCGACTCATTGACCGCTATCCAGCATGCATCTAGAGTATTAAGTTAAAAATAGAGTAACGCCTTAAGCAAGATGACATGATGTAGAGGGATAAATTCATGCAATATGATAAAAAAAACCATCTTGTTATCCTCGATGGCAACAATACAATACGTGTCTTGCTGCCCCTTCTGTCACTGGGAAAGGACACCGCAAGATTGAACCCAAAGCTAAGCACTTCTCCCATTGCAAGAACTACCAATCTAGTTGGCCAAACCAAAAGGATAATTCGAAGAGACTTGCAAAGATAACTCAATCATACATAAAAGAATTCAGAGAAGATTCAAATATTGTTCATAGATAAGCTGGATCATAAACCCACAATTCATCGGTCTCAACAAACACACCGCAAAAAGAAGATTACATCGAATAGATCTCCACGAGAAAGGGGGAGAACATTGTATTGAGATCCAAAAAGAGAGAAGAAGCCATCTAGCTACTAGCTATGGACCCGAAGGTCTGAAGTAAACTACTCACACTTCATTGGAGGGGCTATGGTGTTGATGTAGAAGCCCTCCGTGGTGGATGCCCCCTCTGGCGGAGCTCCGAAATAGGCCCCAAGATGGGATCTCATGGATACAGAAGGTTGCGG
>NW_025241138.1:0-3410 GCF_018294505.1 Triticum aestivum
TTCTGCACGTCCGGCCTATTCAGACCATGACACAATCTCCATTCCTCTTAGAAGGATATGGAGGACTTTTTATTTCCCTCTTCCTCGATCGGACTGAGACGGCCGGAATCATGTTGGAAACGGTCGGTCCGAACCTTTATCTGAATCATTGGCCCGGCCGGTCTCCACATTGATCACCATGATCGACTCCATGACTCCTCCTCCGGTCCTCAAGAAGGCAAAGCCAGACCGACCTACACAATCCCCATCGTAACGATCGAAACGAGAAAGGCCGACCTGCTAGTACGACCGAAAACATCTCGCGCCCATGGCGTCGCGGTTGCTGCTCCGGCTCGGCACCTTCCGCCAGGTTCCTCCTTCTCCGGCACTTCCTCGCCTCGCCGGCGCCGGCGGTCTCCACCATAGCTCGCCGCTGGTACGTGCAGTTCCCCAAACTGCAAAGCCTACGTCGTAGCTTTTGTAAATTAGCAAAAAAAGGTATCTTACTTTCGAGCTCAATCTTTCACCTTCTTATGTTCCCGCGCGGTTGGCCACTTGGCTTGCATAGGACGTGCGGCATCATCTTCATGTCATGTTGCCGCCGAGAGTAGCAGCCAACGGCAGGCGGTGGTTTGGAGGAGGATCACATACCCATTCGTGGTCGTCTCCCAAGTCAAAGCCACTCGGCCGCCTCATCGTTGGGAACGTGATCTCGGCCGCGTCCTTCTCCGCCGCCGGCCTTCTCACTGCCAACAAGAAGTCAGACAAGGAATCGCCGCCCATGGGGCCAAATAACCATGGAAGCAACAAGGACAAGAGGCACTGCACCGACGCTCTTATCGCCATCAATTTCCTGTACGTACGTGAGCCAATGCACGCACCATGCATGGTTTCCCTCCATCAGAATTTAGAATCAAAGTACGCAGCTTCTTTATATACAATCTGTGCATTTGTTGATCTTTTTGTGTTTTGCTTGCTTGCGCCAAAGGGTTCACCTGGTGGACGTAGCAACAAAACGAAAGCTGTGTATGCTGGGAGCTAAGGTATGCGCACGCCCTCTGTATCGGTTGAAAAATAAATTACAGTGCACCTATTTATCTCTATATCTATAATGCAGTAACTATTTTTTTTGCGGGGTATATATTCAGTAACTAATTAATTAATGCTGAACTAATGCGACGATCATTTCACCATGGATCGCAGAACAACGACTTGATAAAAAAGGGGGAGATATGGCGTCTGGCAACGGCAGCCGTTCTGCATAAGGATTTTATTCACTTTGCTGTACGTGTTCGATGGTCCTGTTTTTGGTTTTCAGTTCTACCGAATTAAAAACGATCGCTGACTTGCTAGCTATCATCATATATACTATGGGGTGATGCAGAATAACAATCGCGCTTTGGAGGAGCTTGGGCCTATGGTGGAAGAGGTTACCGGAACTAAAAGATTTCTAGCTATTTATTGCACCTCGGCACTATCAGGTCTGGTGTTTCTTACTTCCTCCGTTCGAGTTTAGAAGTCTCTTACATATTTCTGAGGAAACACATTGATCGTTAATCTGGTCAAGAAAATATGAGTTCTGTCCAAAAAATGTATATCATTAGATCCCATTCAAGAGAAATTTTCAATGGTATGATTTATGTTGTATCTTGCTCATATTTTGTTGAAAAATTAATGGAATGTGTGCAAGCCTTTTCAATGGTATAGTAACTAACAAACTCTGTAACAGGTTCGCTGATGAGTTACTGGTTTAACCCCGCACGTTCTATTGGTGCATCCGGTGCTATTTGTGGATTGGTATGTCCATTTACCTTACATCCCTAATGAATTTATTTAGAGCTTATTCACCATTGATCATTGTTCAACCTTTATCTTGATGATCAGATTGGTGCAAAAGCCGTTTACATGTGGAGGCACCGGGAGTTTGTGGAGAAGGCAAACGAAACTCTAGTGGACATTGCACTTGTGGTTCTCATTAATCTGGTCCGTATACTGATTAAAGCCTTTGCTCGTTCTATTTATCTTAATTTGTTATTGTTTTTGCCAACAAAAATGTTGCACTCTGTTCGTAGATGGATTTCATATGTTTTGTTTGGCATGCAGGCAATCGGCCTCTTCTTAAAGCACGACATTGACAACTGTGGACATGTAGGTCTCCTAATGAACTCTCGACACAATTGATTTCATGAGTTGGCAACAAAAAATAACAAAATGCTTCATTAGCTTACCTGGCTTGATTGGCATGATGCAGTTGGGAGGCTTGCTTGGGGGAGCGGCTGTCGAATGGTTTGTTGGTCCACATTGGAAGAAGCATGTTGGGCCGTATGGACGGGAGGCATTCCAAGACAGGGCACCACTTGTTTCGCTCACGGACAGTTAGAAGACCATATTTACTTCTTGGCTTGTACATTGAATCAACATGCCCATATACAAATACAGACATTAATTAAGCAAAGTGCAAAGTACAAACATCTCCCAGTAGAACTTTCGCATTTCTCCAGTCTCCAGAATCTAGCTAGCCTTCCACACTTGCATTGGAGCTTGTTGTACTAGTGTTTAGGTGCAGTTGCGGCCGTTTTTTTGTTAACCAATACTACAAAGTCACATGCAATTGTTGTATTTACCTTGTTTATTAAAAGTATAACTAATATCTGATGTTTTTTTTCATGGTTCACACGGCTAACTATTTGTTATCAATTACATCCATTCTCAAAAGAACATCGTTAATATTAATGTACATCATAGACTGTCTGTATATGCTGGTTGTGAGCTATCCAAAACACAATATTTTATCTGCTCAACCAACTGCAATAAAGAGAATTCAGGTGCGATTTGACTCCAAGGCCAAGTGTATGTATGTCATCACTGTGAATGACAGCGAAAATTAGATCAAGTTTTGGGCCTATTTTCTCTGGACCCAAATAAATCACATGAAATGCATGCCCAACTTCCCCGTGATTGAAGAAGGCCCTTAAAATGTAAATCACATATGGTCATGAATTGATGTGGTGTGTAACATTGTTTTTCACCATGCCATGCAATAAATTAATACCGACTCAATTAAGCTCTACAGATTCAAATTGTGTGATTTGTGTTATACAACGTACATGGAGCCAAAATAAAATTTAAGAATGGAAAATCTTGCGAAAAAGCAACATCTAAGGAAAAAAGGTGTAGTCTCACTATACGAGAGAAACGATACATATCAACAGGGGGAGTATTTAATGCTCCGAGGCATTTGGTACTACCGACGTGGCCGATTTAATAAACTATCCTATTTACCATGCTGAAAGTTTCTGATCTTTTGATTAAAAAACAAAATAAACCTTGAACTCATACTCTGAGTCCGAGTCAAACCCTAACATCAAAATCCCTGAAATTGATATCCTTCCTAATCCCGGTCAATTTTCGTTGAAAACTCGTTAGGGCTT
>NW_025241139.1:0-3410 GCF_018294505.1 Triticum aestivum
GAACCCCAGGCAGGCAACGGAACCCGAATCTATTTAAAAAAACAGCGGGGCCCGCATCGCCTCGCAACCCGGCGTGCGCCAGGCCGGGTCGCTCGACTCGGCAAGGCGCGCAACCCGGCCAAAACCCTCGACTCGGGAAGGTACGTCAACCCGGCCGCAGCGGCTGGCGCAAGGCAACTCAACCCGGCGCAACCTTGGCTTCCCCAGCAAGCCAGCCCACCCGTGGCGTCCACGGCAACCCAGCCACGGGTCAGCTCCCGTCCCATCCATGTCGTACGATGCGATGAGACCTCAATCACTGATGACCAAGACTACAGTGCCCCCGCCCATGCCCATGGTCAGCGAGAGCGTGGCAACAGTGCCCCTTACCTACCCGCTGACCAGGGCTGGCACGACAACAGTGTTCCCGCCCTCACCGCTGACGACAGCAAGCGGCGGCCTGACAGAGAACACTGTGCGTGGCTCGACTCGGCCACGCCATGACAATCGACAAGATGGCGCACAGTCCCCCTAGGCACGTGGGGCCCGCACCTAGGGGAACCCGGCAAACCACAAGCCCCCAAGCGGGACCCAGCCCGGTACCCCGGACACCGATAATACAGACCCACCGACTCGGCATATTACCATTGCAACCCTGGGTGGGTTGGTCTATAAAACCCCCTAGGAGTCCACGCTTACAGAGACATGAGACGAACGAGAGATATTCAACAGAGACATACGACACACACGGCATGCAAAGCCACACAAGATAGAGCAAGCAAGATAGGACTAGCCACTACATAGCAACACCAAGGAGAAGGAGCAGCCGGAGCCTTGGCCAGCCTCCTTCCTCCTCCAAACAGCTCCAGGAGCGACATTGCACTATCAACTATCCAACTAAACTCTGCAGGACTAGGGGTGTTATCTCTCCGGAGAGCCCCGAACCTGGGTATGTCCGGCGTCCCGCGCCCGCGCATATCAACCTCGCCTCCGAAGCCCACCAGCGCACTCGATCCTCCTCCTCTCTTTAGCCAACCACGACACCGTCGGTCCAGCATGTACCAGTTTGTGGACGATGTCTTGTACAGGAAAAGATCGAACAACATGAAATTGAAGTGCATTCCTTGGGAGGACAGGCTAGAGCTATTGGCAGAGATACATGGAGGCATATGTGGCTCTCACATTGGATCAAGAGCACTTGCCATCAAGGCATTCCGGCAAGGTTTCTTTTGGCCCACTGCCCTCCAGGATGCAACTGCGCTAGTAACCAAGTGTGAAGTGTGTCAGTTTCATTCAAAGAAATTGCATTAGCCAGCTCAAGCCCTTTAGACGATCCCTCTTTCCTGGCCATTTTCAGCCTGGGGGCTCGACATACTGGGCCACTTTCCCCATGCTGTCGGGGGCTTTGAGTACTTGAATGTTGCAATCTACAAGTTCACAAAGTGGCGAGAAGCGGAAGTAGTGAGAAAGGTGACAGCACAATCAGCCGTCAAGTTCTTTAAAGGACTAGTTTGTCGTTTTGATGTACCAAACAGAGTCATCAACAACAACGGCACACAATTCAGAAGCCGCACCTTCATGTAGTATATCTAGGACCTCGGCAGCAAAGTCTATCTTGCTTCTATTGCTCATCCAAGAAGCAACGGCCAGGCAGAAAGGGCAAATGCTGAAGTTCTGCGGGGCCTCAAAGCAAGAACTTTTGGCAGGCTGCACAATTGTGAAAGACGCTGGATTAATGAGTTGCGGGCGGTTCTTTGGTCAATCAGGACGACACCAAGTTCAGCCACTGACCAGACGCCCTTCTCCCTGGTGTATGGGGCAGAAGCAGTCCTCCCCACAGAAACCATATACGGGACACCTCGAGTTCTCGCTTATGATGAGATTGAGCAAGAGCAGTTGCACCAACATGATGCTATGATCCTTGAGGAAGATCCTCTTCAGGCTGCTGTGCGAGCCGCGCGCTACCAGTAAGCTTTGTGCCGCTACCACACCCGCAAGGTTCATGCCCGAAGCCTTGAGGAAGGCGACCTTGTTCTTCGGTGCGTTCAGTCCCCCAAGAATTCCAACAAGTTGACGCCAAAGTGGGAAGGCCCATATCAGGTCATACGAGTCACCAGGGCCGGTGTATTCCGCCTGGAGACCAAAGATGGCATTCAAGTGAGCAACTCCTGGAATACCAAACATCTTCGCAAGTTTTACCCATAAGGCGCGGTTGCCGGGTCCCCTCGCAACCCCTTTTGTACTAGCCTTGCCGGCGAGGCATATAATCCTATGTACAGAGCCAGGCGCAGACCTTGTGCGCAGTTGAATAAGTTTGATTATGTACATTTATTGTTGATTTCCATGTTTATGTATATATATATGCAGGCCTGTCCAGGATATTGTGCTACTTTTGTTTCCACCAAGTACTGATGAACCACCAAGGTTCCATATTCCTATTTTCTCTTCTTTCTTTTGCACTAAGGTTTCCTTCACATCCAAGTTTTCCCTAGGGTATAGTGTTGGAAATATGACATAGAGGCAGTAATAAAATGGTTATTATTATATTTCCTTGTTCATGATAATTGTCTATTGTTCATGCTATAATTGTGTTATCCAGAAATCGTAATACATGTGTGAATGCATAGACCACAACATGTCCCTAGTGAACCTCTAGTTGACTAGCTCGTTGATCAATGGATGGTTACTGTTTCCTGACCATGGACATTAGTTGTCATTGATAACGGGATCACATCATTGAGAGAATGATGTGATGGACAAGACCCAATCCTAAGCATAGCACAAGATCGTGTAGTTCGTTTGCTAGAGCTTTTCTAATGTCAAGTATCATTTCCTTAGACCATGAGATCGTGTAACTCCCGAATACCATAAGAGTGCTTTGGGTGTACCAAACGTCACAACGTAACTGGGTGGCTATAAAGGTATACTACAGGTATCTCCGAAAGTGGATGTTGGGTTGACACAAATCGAGACTGGGATTTGTCACTCCGTATGACGGAGAGGTATCTTTGTGCCCACTCGGTAATGCATCATCATAATGAGCTCAATGTGACCAAGTGGTTGGTCACAGGATCATGCTTTACGGTATGACTAAAGTGATTTGCCGGTAACGAGATTGAACGAGGTATTGGGATACCGATGATCGAATCTCAGGAAAGTAACGTACAGATTGACAAAGGGAATTGTATGCGGGATTACTTGAATCTTTGACATCCTGGTTTATTCGATGAGATCATCGTGGAACATGTGGGAGACAACATCGGTATCCAGATCCGGATGTTGGTTATTGACCGGAGAGTCATCTCGGTCATGTCTGCGTGTCTCCCGAACCCATAGGGTCTACACACTTAAGGTTCGGGGACGCTAGGGTTGTAGAGATATTAGTATGTGGTAGCCCGAAAGCTGTTCGGAGTCCCAGATGAGATCCCGGA
>NW_025241140.1:0-3410 GCF_018294505.1 Triticum aestivum
GTAGTCTCCCACTAAATATTCATGCACTATCAAAAACGATTGCGTACCTTAACCTTGAATCGAATAGTTTATCCAGTAGTATTCCAAGTTCAATCTGCCAGCTTTCATCCCTACAAGTTCTGAAACTATCTTCCAATCCCTTTGCTTCACACAGAATCAATCCACATTTTGGAAATTTGACAAACCTAGAAGAGTTGTCAATGAGTAATATGAGCATAGTTGGTGAAATTCCAGACACTTTATCCAAGCTGACCCAATTTAGAATATTCAATTTGTCTTCTAACACGTTGAACGGGACAATACCTAGTGAGATTTGGAGAATGCAGAATATGGAGGTCCTCGATCTACACAGTAACTCTCTATCAGGTCGCATACCAGGCGATTGCTGTAAGCTCGAGAATCTGTCCCTCCTTTTATTAGACGACAATCATCTCTCCGGCCCAATACCAGAAAACCTTGTACAGTTACAATTTCCCTTCATCTTCCTCAATCTCTCTAGTAACCAACTCACAGGCAAGATTCCATCTCCTTTCGAGATGGGAAGATTTCAATGGAGCTTTCTTTCCAATCCCAGCTTATGTTCCTCCAACCACTTTGGAAACCTTCCTCCATGCACCAGATTGCACTTGAAGATGCTTGTAATTATTCTCCTCGTCTTTGGTTCAGCCATTCTCATATGCACAAGGCTGATTGGTTTAACTAAGATCAAGGCATTTTTCTCAAAGGAAAAGGACGACGCCCCATCTCCACAGTGGAAACTGACGGCCTTCCAAGCTATTGATTATGACATTCAAGACATCCTTTGCAACCTCATTGATACAAACCTTGTTGGCAGCGGTGGCTCAGGAAAGGTATATAAGATCTGCCTTGGTAACAGAAACGGCGGGGTTATAGCTGTCAAGCAAATATGGTCTAGTAGTGGTGAACTGGAACATGATGTGCTGGAAAAGCAGTTTCAAGCTGAGATTGAGATTCTTGGATCCATCCGACACGCCAATATCGTAAAGTTGCTTGGCTTCATATCAAGCTCTGAATCGAAGCTCCTCATATACGAATACATGGAACATGGTAGCCTGTATGAATGGCTGCATCAGAAAGATGACCCTACTAGTACAACTAGACGGTTGTTGAACTGGCCGATAAGAATGTCAATAGCAATCGATGCAGCAAGAGGGCTGTGTTACATGCACCACAGTTGCTCTCCTGCTATAGCACACCGTGATGTGAAGTCCAGCAACATCCTACTGGGTCCTCAGTTCAAAGCAAAGATTGCGGACTTTGGCCTAGCTCGCTCTCTACTTAAAGCTGGCGAGCCAGAGTCTGTCTCGGCTGTGGTTGGGTCCTTCGGATACATAGCTCCAGGTAACAACTTCAGTTATTTTGAACTCTGTATTATAAGTTTATAACTATGTGAACAACTACTTACATCTTTTATTTTCTAGAGTTCGGAAGCTCGAGAAAAATGAACGAGAAAGTTGATGTGTACAGCTTTGGGGTTGTTCTCTTGGAGCTGGTAACAGGGAGGCGTGCAAATGGTGGGGGCGGGTACGAGAATTTGGCGCAATGGGCATGGAGGCAATTTCATCAAGATGAGAGCATCCAATTGACAAATGTGATTGATGCAGACATACGAGATCCAGCCTACTCGCGTGAGGTACAACTGGTGTTCAAGCTAGGGCTAATTTGCACGGGCACAAACCCATCATCACGGTCGTCCATGAAGCAGGTGCTGCAGGTCCTGCAACGCTAAAAACACACGGTGATGCAGTTCCATGAAGCAGGTTCTGCAGGTTCTGCAGGTCCTGCAACGCTGAAAAACACACCATGATGCAGTTCATAATAAGCCATCTGAACCAGAAGGTCGTCAAAAGTTTCAGAGACACGCCGTGCTGTTATTCTTACTAGATATAATTTTCTTTTCCATTGAAACTGAAGCACGGCGACACACACAATGTTTTTTCTACAAGCAATAAGATTCAGCATCTGTTTTTTTATTGTGCAATGTCAGCGTGTTGTCTGGCCGTTGATCCTGTTTAATTTGAGGTTCAGTTTAAAGTCAAGGACTAAACAGAGTATCAGTATAAACATCTGACTTTGGCAACACTTTTGGTAACCTTGCGTGTCATGGTAGCTCCAGCGAGTTTCGATCTTGTCACGCTGTCGTTCTAATCTAGGCTTGCCCTTCAAAACATAAACATCAATCTCCCTTTTGGGGGGAATTCATTCTGAACTTTGTGTTGGGTGCTGTTACTTTCTGTAGACAGAAAAAAAAAGGTGTCTTTCTGTGTTGGATGCAGTCTTCCTTCAAACCTCAGAGATCCTACACAAGTGTTGGTAGATGCGAGATCCTGCTGACAGAATAAAAAGAGGTGCGCAGAGCAGCACTGCAGTTTTACTGTTAGCTGGTTCCTTCCTTGCAACAATGTAAGAAGATCTGAAGATGTACACCACTTTTTTTCTTTTGGTTTGTTCAGCAGAGATGAGGAGGCTAGATTTTTGTAGATTATGCCCAGAAGATATTATTTCAGGAGATATCTTCCTGCTTAACAGCATAGGATATTTCACGGAGCGATTCTGTCGATTCCTCGCCTTTTTGGCACAGTGTGTCCATCAAGTCAACATTTCATTTCAGAGCAACAGCATTTAGCATCTCATCCATTACACAATCAAGCTCACAAGTCCAATGCAAGTATGCTACATGAAGTCAGCGAATAATTTGCACGGTATAAATTCTTCCTTCTCAATTCCATTCTCAGTCTTGTTTTGCACACTCAGTCAGTCAGTACAGGGTTCAGTCAATCGGGCCGGCATGACGAACGCAATAGATAAATAAGCACTGCATTTCTCACACTATGCCCACCAATCATGTCTGCTCTGTTGTGTCAAGGGACGTAGTACATCGGGTTGGGGAGCTTGAAGGAGCGGGCGCTCATGGAGTAGCCCAGCAGGTCGCTCCACTGGTCGCCGGAGTTGCCCAGGATCTTGTACCCCTCCGCCTCCATCTCCTTCCTCTTCTCCGACTTGTAGGCCGTCGCCGTTTTCTCCCGGTCAGCTGTTGCCCTGCACATCATCACAGAAGGCACGTTTTAGAATCCCATTACGCAGAAATGAGGAACACTAGTTGGCAAAACACTACAGTGCTCTGGATACAATTTTATTTCCGGTACTAACTAAATTCATATCTGAAACGCATACTCGGCTAGAACAGAGTATTCAGTCCAACATAATGAAATATTTGGAACAGGGCGTAGGTCAATGAAATTCCTAGAAACAAAGTTCCCCACCAAGGCAGGGTGAAAGTGATGTGCAATGGTATAAACAGCAGAAGAGGGGCGGCGAAGCAGCTGTGGGTACTAAAGTTCCCCACCAAGGAAGGTCTTGAAGCCGAGGTCACGCACCTCCCTGTAGAG
>NW_025241141.1:0-870 GCF_018294505.1 Triticum aestivum
ATTTCAATTTCACCATCATTTAGCTCTCTAAAAAATCGGTAAATGACTGAAAAACAGCAAATGATGTCAGAACGTGTTGGAAATTGATGACGTCGCTTTGAATGATGCATACTGAACGCTAAAATAGGCTGGAGTTCAAATAAGTTTAAAAAACATTGAAGTGCCCGTGTAACAGATGAGTTCTCGTCTGAAACCCTGATACTCCGAAAGAGATTGTCCAGTTTGTACACGAGGTGCGTCCAGTTTTCGCCGTGACCCTGTCTACTCTTTTGCACATGCGATGTGGGTGAAATGATGATACCATGCCAAGTTCCAACATTTTCAGAATTCATTTTGTAGTGATTTGCAATTTCACCGTCATTTAGCTCTCTAAACAAATCGGTAAATGACTGAAAACAGCAAATGATGTCAGAACGTGTTAGAAATTGATATGCATACCGAACACAAAAATAGGCTGGAGTTCAAATAAGTTTAAAAAACATTGAAGTGCCCGGGTAACAGATGAGTTCTCGTCCGAAACCCTGATACTCCGAAAAAGATTGTCCAGTTTGTACACGAGGTGCGTCCAGTTTTCGCCGTGACCCTCTCTACTCTTTTGCACATGCTATGCGGGTGAAATGATGATACCATGCCAAGTTCCAACATTTTCAGAGTTCATTTTGTAGTGAATTTCAATTTCACCATCATTTAGCTCTCTAAACAAATCGGTAAATGACTGAAAAACAGCAAATGATGTCAGAACATGTTGGAAATTGATGACGTCGCTTTGAATGATGCATACTGAACGCAAAAATAGGCTGGAGTTCAAATAAGTTTAAAAAACATTGAAGTGCCCGTGTAACAGATGAGTTCTCGTCCGAAACCCTGATA
>NW_025241141.1:880-1456 GCF_018294505.1 Triticum aestivum
AAATGATGATACCATGCCAAGTTCCAACATTTTTGGAGTTCATTTTGTAGTGATTTTCAATTTCACCGTCATTTAGCTCTCTAAACAAATCGGTAAATGACTGAAAAACAGCAAATGATGTCAGAACATGTTGGAAATTGATGACATTACTTTGAATGATGCATACTGAATGCAAAAATAGGCTGGAGATCAAATATGTTTAAAAACATTGAAGTGCCCGTGTAACAGATGAGTTCTCGTCCGAAACCCTGATACTCCGAAAGAGATTGTCCAGTTTGTACACGAGGTGCGTCCAGTTTTCGCCGTGACCCTCTCTACTCTTTTGCACATGCGATGTGGGTGAAATGATGATACCATGCCTAGTTCCAACATTTTCAGAATTCATTTTGTAGTGATTTGCAATTTCACCGTCATTTAGCTCTCTAAACAAATCGGTAAATAACTGAAAACAGCAAATGATGTCAGAACGTTTTGGAAATTGATGATGTCGCTTTGAATGATGCATACCAAACACAAAAATAGGCTGGAGTTCAAATAAGTTTAAAAAACATTGAAGTGCCCGGGTAACAGATGAGT
>NW_025241141.1:1466-2144 GCF_018294505.1 Triticum aestivum
ACATTTTCAGAGTTCATTTTGTAGTGAATTTCAATTTCACCATCATTTAGCTCTCTAAACAAATCGGTAAATGACTGAAAAACAGCAAATGATGTCAGAACGTGTTGGAAATTGATGACGTCGCTTTGAATGATGCATACTGAACGCTAAAATAGGCTGGAGTTCAAATAAGTTTAAAAAACATTGAAGTGGCCGTGTAACAGATGAGTTCTCGTCCGAAACCCTGATACTCCGAAAGAGATTGTCCGGTTTGTACACGAGGTGCGTCCAGTTTTCGCCGTGACCCTCTCTACTCTTTTGCACATGCGATGTGGGTGAAATGATGATACCATGCCAAGTTCCAACATTTTCAGAGTTCATTTTGTACTGATTTTCAGTTTCACCGTCATTTAGCTCCCTAAACAAATCGGTAAATGACTGAAAACAGCAAATGATGTCAGAACGTGTTGGAAATTGATGACGTCGCTTTGAATGATGCATACCGAACACAAAAATAGGCTGGAGTTCAAATAAGTTTAAAAAACATTGAAGTGCCCGGGTAACAGATGAGTTCTCGTCCGAAACCCTGATACTCCGAAAAAGTTTGTCCAGTTTGTACACGAGGTGCGTCCAGTTTTCGCCGTGACCCTCTCTACTCTTTTGCACATGCTATGCGGGTGAAATGATGATACCATGCCA
>NW_025241141.1:2165-3410 GCF_018294505.1 Triticum aestivum
AACATTTTCAGAGTTTATTTTGTAGTGATTTTCAATTTCACCGTCATTTGGCTCTCAAAACAAATCGGTAAATGACTGAAAAACAGCAAATGATGTCAGAACGTGTTGGAAATTGATGACATCGCTTTGAATGATGCATACTGAACGCAAAAATTGGCTGGAGTTCAAATAAGTTTAAAAAACATTGAAGTGCCCGGGTAACAGATGAGTTCTCGTCTGAAACCCTGATACTCCGAAAGAGATTGTCCAGTTTGTACACGAGGTGCGTCCAGTTTTCGCCGTGACCCTCTCTACTCTTTTGCACATGCTATGCGGGTGAAATGATGATACCATGCCAAGTTCCAACATTTTCAGAGTTCATTTTGTAGTGATTTTCAATTTCACCGTCATTTAGCTCTCTAAACAAATCGGTAAATGAGTGAAAACAGCAAATGATGTCAGAACGTGTTGGAAATTGATGACATCGCTTTGAATGATGCATACTGAATGCGAAAATAGGGTGGAGTTCAAATAAGTTTAAAAAACATTGAAGTGCCCGTGTAACAGATGAGTTCTCGTCCGAAACCCTGATACTCCGAAAGAGATTGTCCAGTTTGTACACGAGGTGCGTCCAGTTTTCACCGTGACCCTCTCTACTCTTTTGCACATGCTATGTGTGTGAAATGATGATACCATGCCAAGTTCCAACATTTTCAGAGTTCATTTTGTAGTGATTTTCAGTTTCACCGTCATTTAGCTCTCTAAACAAATCGGTAAATGACTGAAAACAGCAAATGATGTCAGAACGTGTTGGAAATTGATGACGTCGCTTTGAATGATGAATACCGAACACAAAAATAGGCTGGAGTTCAAATAAGTTTAAAAAACATTTAAGTGCCCGGGTAACAGATGAGTTCTCGTCCGAAACTCTGATACTCCGAAAGAGATTGTCCAGTTTGTACACGAGGTGCGTCCAGTTTTCACCGTGACCCTCTCTACTCTTTTGCACATGCTATGCGGGTGAAATGATGATACCATGCCAAGTTCCAACATTTTCAGAGTTCATTTTGTAGTGATTTTCTATTTCACCGTCATTTAGCTCTCAAAACAAATCGGTAAATGACTGAAAAACAGCAAATGATGTCAGAACGTGTTGGAAATTGATGACCTCGCTTTGAATGATGCATACTGAACGCAAAAAAAGGCTGGAGTTCAAATAAGTTTCAAAAACATTGAAGTGCCCGTGTAACAGATGAGTTCTCGTCC
>NW_025241142.1:0-3409 GCF_018294505.1 Triticum aestivum
TCTCTTTTTGGATCTCAATACCATGTTCTCCTCGATCTTCTTGGAGATCTATTTGATGTAACTCTTTTTGCGGTGTGTTTGTCGAGATCCGATGAATTGTGGGTTTATGATCAAGTTTATCTATGAGAAATATTTGAATCTCCTCTGAATTCTTTTATGTGTGATTAAGTTATCTTTGCAAGTCTCTTTGAATTATCAGTTTCGTTTGGCCTACTAGATTGATCTTTCTTGCAATGGGAGAAGTGCTTAGTTTTGGGTTCAATCTTGCGGTGTCCTTTCCCAGTGACAGCAGGGGCAGCAAGGCACATATTGTATTGTTGCCATCGAGGATAAAAAGATGGGGTTTATATCATATTGCATGAGTTTATCCCTCTACATCATGTCATCTTTTTTAATGCGTTACTCCGTTCTTTATTAACTTAATACTCTAGATGCATGCTGGATAGCGGTCGATGTGTGGAGTAATAGTAGTAGATGTAGGCAGGAGTCGGTCTACTTGTCACGGACGTGATGCCTATATACATGATCATGCCTAGATAATCTCATAATTATTCGCTTTTCTATCAATTGCTCGACAGTAATTTGTTCACCCACCGTAATACTTATGCTATCTTGAGAGAAGCCACTAGTGAAACCTATGGCCCCCGAGTCTATCTTTTATCATATAAGCTTTCAATGTACTTTTATTTGCATACTTACTTTTCCAATCTATATTATAAAATACCAAAAATATATTTACCTTATCATATTATCTCTATCAGATCTCACTTTCGCAAGTGGCCGTGAAGGGATTGACAACCCCTTTATTATGTTGGTTGCGAGTTCTTGTTTGTTTGTGTAGGTGCGTGGGACTTTTGAGGAGCCTCCTACTGGATTGATACCTTGGTTCTTAAAAACTGAGGGAAATACTTACGCTACTATTGTTGAATCACCCTTTCCTCTTCAAGGAAAACCAACACAAGCTCAAGACGTAGCAAGAAGAATTTCTGGCGTCGTTGCAGGGGAGGTCTTCGCTCAAGTCAAGACATACCAAGTACCCATCACAAACCCATCTCCCTCGCATTTATATTATTTTCCATTTGCCTCTCGTTTTCCTCTCCCCCCACTTCACCCTTGCCGTTTTATTCGCCCTCCCTTTCCCAATCTCCTCTCTCTTTTGCTTGCCTTTTGTTTGCTCGTCACTATGGCTAGTCCTCCTATTATCATCAATACTCCCGATCATGAAGTTCTCAATTTTAAACAAGGGGAGGGAGAAAATTTGAAAGATGCTTGGCATAGAATTTGCAATGTTCAAAATAGATCTATTAGGAAGCAATCCACTTCCGTTCTTCTTCGCAATTTTTATGTGGACGTTACTCCTTGGAATAGATATATCCTTGATACCATTACCGAAGGGAATTTCTTGGGTAGCCATAATTTTGATGCTTATAATGCTATGTTAGATTTGTTTGGCCACCTCCTCTTTTGGTTAATGGAGCTGTTTTAACTTTGGAACATGTGATGCAAAGGCTTGAAATTATTGCAAATAAAGTTGCCACTATTGAGTTAATCAAAAATTTGGATAAAAAGATCCACAATCAAATTACCCAATATGGATCTAGGGTTGGAGTTACTTTGAATTTTTTTAAAGAAAAAGAACTTATAGTTAATGAAAGAATAGATCTTGATTCTACAAGATTTGGTAAACTGGAGGACATTATCACCAATTTTGGGTCAGCCTTTTCATCTGTGAAAAATACCCCAACACCTACCAAAATTTCCAAGGTCATGTATGTTGCTAAAAATAAGGGTGAATCTTCTAGTAAAGGAAGTGCTGATCTCAAATCAATTAGTGTTCACCCCAATGTTCTTGCTATCATTAAGGAACCTTTTGCTACAAATGAATTTCTTGATTTTCTACCAAGGATCTTAATCATCACTAAAAAGAGAGAAACTCCTAGGGATTATAAGTGCTCTATTGAAGAATTGAGTGCAAAAGATGGCACTACTTAGATCTATCCTCGCTTTTATGCCTAGCTAGGGGCGTTAAACGATAGCGCTAGTTGGGAGGCAACCCAATTTTATTGATGTTTTTTGTTTTTGTTTCTGTTTAGTAATAGATTTTGCATCTACCTTTTGTTTAGATGTGTTTTTATGTTTTAATTACTGTTTGTTCCAAGTAGAACCTATAGGATAACCTATGGCGATAGTTAATTTGATTCTGCTGAAAAACAGAAACTTTGCGCGCACGAAAATAGTTTTGTTAATTCACAGAAACGTGTTGTTGCGTTGATTCTTTTTTTCTGTAGATCAATAGACAAATTGCCCGGGACTTCCTATTTTGGTAGGATTTTTAGAGTTCCAGAAGTATTCAAGAGTTACAGATTGCTACAGACCGTTCTGTTTTTGGCAGATTCTGCCTTTCGTGTGTTGTTTGCTTATTTTGATGCATCTATGGCTAGTATGTAAGGGTATGAACCATAGAGAACTTGAAATACAGTAGGTTTAACACCAATATAAATAAAGAATGAGTTCATTACAGTACCTTATGTGGTGGTTTTTCTTTCTTTCACTAACGGAGCTTATGAGATTTCCTGTTGAGTTTCGTGTTGTGAAGTTTTCAAGTTTTGGGTAAAGATTTAATGGACTATGGAATAAGGAGTGACAAGAGCCTAAGATTGGGGATGCCCATGGCACCCCAAGATATTAAATAATAGCCAAAAGCCTAAGCTTGGGGATGCCCCCGGAAGGCATCCCCTCTTTCGTCTTCGTTCATCGGTAACTTTACTAGAAGCTATATTTTTATTCGTCACATGATATGTGTTTTTCTTGGAGCGTCTTGTATTATATTAGTGTTTGCTTTTTAGTTTTCCACAATCATCCTTGTTGTAAACACCTTTTGGTTGAAGCCCACTTGATTTGAATTTATAAGAATACGCTATGTGCTTCACTTATATCTTTTGAGC
Organism: Triticum aestivum; assembly: GCF_018294505.1. NCBI lineage: Eukaryota > Viridiplantae > Streptophyta > Magnoliopsida > Poales > Poaceae > Triticum > Triticum aestivum. The sequence goes on from NW_025241142.1 coordinate 2,946, forward strand.
TAGATAGTTTTTGCTCTAGTGCTTGACTTATATCTTTTAGAGCACGGCGGTGGATTATTTTTGAAGAAATTGTTGATCTCTCATGCTTCACTTATATTATTTTGAGAGTCTCTTAGAACAACATGGTATTTGCTATGGTTATAAAATTGGTCCTAGAATGATGGGCATCCAAGTTGGGTATAATAAAAACTATCATAGAAAGTGAATTGGATGCTATGATCAATTTGATACTTGATAATTGTTTTGAGATATAGGGGTGGTAATATAATAGTCATGCTAGTTGGGTGATTATGAATTGAAAGAATGCTTGTGTTGAAGTTTGTGATTCCTGTAGCATCCACGTATGGTGAACCGCTTTGTGATGAAGTTGGAGCACAATTTTATTTATTGATTGTCTTCCTTATGAGTGGCGGTCGGGGATGAGTGATGGTCTTTTCCTACCAATATATCCCCCTAGGAGCATG
>NW_025241143.1:0-3409 GCF_018294505.1 Triticum aestivum
GGGGGGGTTGTTTTATTTTATTTTTGTTTTGTCTTCATTTATTCTTTTAACTTCGGTTTTTAAATGTTTTAATATCAAAACAGTTTTATCAAGCTATAAAACCCATACCTAAATTAGTAAGGTAGCATAGCTCACTGTAATAAAATGTTCACACATTATCTTAACTAGCTTACAATTACCTATATACATAAAAGCAATTATTAAGTATTTTCAAATATTGTTTTAATTATTTTAGTGCACATAAATATTTTATAAAAGTGTGGTTTCATCACCTACCGCTACATATGGATTAATCGACACACTCCGAGCATTTTAGTTTTAATGTTTGAAAACTTCATCATTTGGGTTTGATTTCGAATTTGAATTCGATCGGGTTTGAATTAATGCGAGATTAACAAAAGTGACCTCGGTGACATGGCATCATTAGTAGAGGTTACTGTAGCATGATTACCCGGGCATCACAATTCTCCTTCACTACTAGAAATCTCGTCCCAGGATTTAAGAGGTAGTGAAAGGGGGGAAAGGTTTGGTTACGAATCTAGCGGGTCTTCTCATCCTGGCTTGCTCTTCTCGAAGAGGCCGGTCCAATACATTGACGTCTTCATTTCTCTGCTTCAGGTCACCATGACGAAGTCGGCGTCCTTTCTTCAGGAACTCCATCGTACTTACGAAAGAATAAAGGGTGTGCATTCCGAGAGAACAGACCTCTACAAGGTCGACTATCTGGTCGATAACATCGAGGAAGGTGGCGGAACCGCGGAAGTAACTCTTGAATTGAAACTTACGAAAATATCGAGAACATAGTAAGGAGGTATCATGTGAAGTTTCAAGCGGGCAGACAAACGTTCGATGCCTGAAACGGGGCGTGAACGGGGTTCAAAGCAACGGGAATAAGTATCGTGTCTGATACAAGAATTGATGAGCTCTCCAAAGGTGGCTCGTGATCTTTCATATGAAGCCAAGCGTGAGGAATGACTTTAGAAACAGGGGTGTACGGAAGAGTCAGGTTTCGATCCTGTGGAACTGTGGGTTATGGGCCCACCATGTGGGATAAAAGTAGGAGTGGTGACATCTTGCATGGTCACGATAGAAGGCATGTCAGAGACTAGCCTGTCAGTTATGTCGGCAACAACATCGATACCAAGGGCGAGGGACGAAGAGAACCATTTTCCTGCTCGTTAAACGAGGCGGACCAATAGGCAAAGTTCTCGTCCATCGGTGGTTACCGGGATGCTATCAATAATGGTAACAGGGTCTTACTGACAGAGTTGTACAACGAGGTGCTTACTAAGCAAGGAATTATCACTGCTCGGTTAAGTCAGATTACAAGAAAGCTTAAACAAGACAATGGAAAAGAAAATGTGATTATCAGGTTTAACCCGAACAATGGAAATGAAAATGTGTATACACACATATTTCGGGGGTATATCTTTCCCAAGGACAAGCGGAGCATGATATCCATGACAGGATAGAAAGTAGAAAACCATTAAGGTAAGGGGAAGGGATTTCATGATATTACCATACAACGGTGTTTGGATAATTGAGCAAGAAAACATTTAGCATTGGGCTTCAAATGTTCTTGTTGAAAATCGGAGTACCACAGACATGCTTCGAGATAGCACTGCATGGTCTTCAAGCAAAGGTCGGACTTGGATTCACAAAGGATTCATCAGGAACAACTTATAGAATAAGTCTTTCAATTTCCACATGGAAGAATGGATAACCTTGCTACAAAGAAAACTATAACAATAGGTCCTCCGGCCAGGTGTGCTAGGCATGACATCACCTTACCGGTTCATATAAAGACCAACGTTATAACTCTTGGAAATATGTTCCAACCATCATATCTGACCGAGATTCAGATTTGATTGGTGTCAGGATACCTCAGACTCAGGATGCCTGAGAAGAAAAGGTGCAACATAATTTGATGAGATGACATTGTGAGATTCTCAGAAATGATCTATGGAAGTGAGCTCTGAAACAAGAGTTCATCAGTAAACCAAGGAGAGGATGAGGAGGTGGCTGATAGGCTCAGCAACAAATCATCGAGATTTCCAAAGGATGGATTTCCACAATTATGTGAACAAGGAAATATCATTTGTCGGATCAAATGATATAATGATGTATGCTCGAGGGAAACATACACAACTGAACAATGATAGTAGGGTGCACCCAGGAATCTGGACTAGGTAGCACGATCAATGTTCGAATGATGATTCAATAAGCAATAGACTTAGAATGAAACTGTAGACCAATAACTTCAAAGCAATAGGGTTGCTAGAAGTTTAGAATTTACACATCACAGACCATTTGTTGGTATTCCGGTTAGAAACAACACAGAGACCAAGAAATGAACAAAAAAGGTGAGAGATATTACTATATCAAGAATTCTCAAGAGGTAGTAAAATTACCACGACATTCTTGACATAAAAGGTGGTAATATTCCAAGGTAAAGAAGAACAAATGCTGGATAGCAAGGATCTCAAGGTATAACACAAAACACGAACAATTTGGTGTTGAATGGAAGGCAATAAAATGATCGATGATAAAACAAATCATCAAGGGCAAGGATGGTATTTCTCATCATGAATTCAATTGATATCCAGGAAGGAGTCAAGATGTTGATGACGATCACGACAAAGATATAGCCAAACATGCTAGGAATGGCGTGACCGGGTACAAACTCGTACTTAAAGAAGATTACTGAAGAGTTGTTGAACCATAGTGCGAACTCGGTTCCGTTATCGGTGTCTTTGAGTGTTTAATGACTCAGAGCCCGTGAAAAATTGGAATCAGTGGGAATGTAGCACTTGATGAAGAACTCATAAGAAGCTATGCAGTTCCATGATAATCTCGAGATACTAGGGGATAATACTCGACGACAGATCGAAGTAAAGGTTGGACTGGGGTATTGATCCGTAGAAGACAAATATTTAAACTTGCCCGAGGAATGGAATCAAAGAAGAACAATATGGTCGGAACCATAGCTACAATGGATCCAATTTAATGACACCGGAAGTATTTCCCAAATGATTAAATATTTTGCAAGAAGCTTCCATGATAAGTTCCACATCGGGTCCATGGGCATGAACACAACGTTCAAGGTCGACTCCCACTTCTTTAATAAATAACCTTTCATTCACTTCTCTACTAAAAATGATTTAGTGCGAAGATCTACCTGGTGAATTACCAGAGGAGTATGAACCTTGGAAAACTTTCGGGTTCACACATATTAAGGAAGGCATAGGTTCATCCTATCGGGGCTTCTTAGAAACATATACCACAAACTTTAGGGGTAAACAACTCAAGCTCGGAAGCAGAGCATGTTTGACCAAAGGAAAGGATACAAATTGCCAAAGGCATTATGTATCAGGGAGGATTCACAAAACAGTAAAATATGAAGGACACT
>NW_025241144.1:0-3409 GCF_018294505.1 Triticum aestivum
GTAGGTAGGTTATATGGACAGGAGAAGGCTTGGAATTATTTTCAGACCTAATGGAGCAAGATAAAATATACTTGCTTCACAAAATGAAAATTTGGACAGAGAACAAGAATTGCTCATGTGCTCACATAGCTCAATGAAATGATCTGAATTTTGGTGAAGGCTAATTATTTGGGATACTTGAGAGGATGGAAAAGTTTCATCCCATTTGGAAACTCTATGAAGGTACTTCCTTCACAAAGTGACAATCTTGTCAGAAACTTTGAAATATTTCACAGGGAGCTAGGATGATTGGATTGAGCTCATATTTGGTATCCATGCGTAGTTTATCAATGTATATCACCCTGAAAGTTTGCAGCTCAAATGGAATTAGGAATAAAGCACTTCCTTTGCAAAATTTCAGAGAAGGCAGAAACTTGCATTGGATCATGTGCTCAATTTTTGATCTGTGGAACATGAGATGATGATGGAACTAGTGATTATATAGCAAGGGAAAGCTCCACAATTTATTTGAGAATTTTCCCTGCTATAAAAATAGTAGTTCCTTTAGAAAATGGCAGAATTGGAATATTGGCAATAAATAGGAAAAGGCAATTTTCCTTCTTTAATTATGGACAATATAATTGCCAGAGCTGGGATTAGGCATAATTATCAACTCCACCGATTCACATGAATTTAGGAGATGTCTAGCTATGCCTTTGGATTTTATTCCTGAGAAAGGCAAGAAAAGGGATAAATCACAATTCAAAAATATTGCACGGGACTTGGCAATATTTTTGCATATCCAAGGTTGAGAAGGATAGGAGGGTCTCTAGGAACAGATGAGATGATCAACAGATCAAGGAAAATGATGGCTCCTTTGTAATCACAAAGGCCACATCCAAATTCCAAAAATTTGGAATTAGGGCTTGAGAGGGTTTAAGATGATTCAACTGAGGTCTTGCCCACTGAAAAAGACATGAGAAAGTTTTGAAAGGTTGGAAATGACAAGAATTCTCAGGGTCATCAGGAAAACTCAGAAGAAAGATTTTGAAAACTGAGTGCCAGGAAGGAATAACAACACAAAAATTGATAACCCAATTTTTGGGGTTGTTACAGTGGCGCGACGGTGGAGCCTCCATGAAGATCTGCATGCCACCACGCAGGTGCATGCTGAGTTGGACTGGAAGCTGCATGTTGCCACATAGGTGCCTGCCCGGCTGGTTGCGCTGGCAGCTGCATGCGAACGGCGGCGGGGAGTTGGTTGTTGCGGGCCTCGCAGTGGCCCTGATGTCGCCTCTGGCAAGGGTCCTGTCAGGTGGCCCGGCAAGGGTCTTGCCAGGTGGCCCGGCAAGGGTCTTGCCGTGGCGCGGTGGCGCCCCCGGCAAAGATCTTGTCGGGGGTCTTGTGGGTCTCTCGGTGGGGATCTTGGCAGGAAGTGTTGCCTTCCAATCCTCATCTGATCTTGAGCATTCTATGTCTTCACAAAGATCTGCATGCCACCATGGAGGTGCCTCCCGAGCCCCGGTCCAACGCGGTTGCTGGCGTTGGAGACCGCAGCTCGAGGGTGGCCCGCTCCGCTGCTGTGGTTGAGTTGCCCCGGCAAGGGGCTTGCCGGGGCTGCGGAGGCCGCCCCCGGCAAGGGTCTTGCCGGGGAAACCTGCTTTGCCCATCTGCACTTTGTGGCCTTGGTCCTTGATATTGCCTTGTTCGTCTCGAGCCTTCGACTCCTCTTCGCCTTCCCTCCTTTGCCCTGCTATGTGTGGTCATGGCGTGTGGCTCTGACTGCCCGTGCACAAGTAAATGGGTCAAAAGGAGAGCCCCTACTTTTTTACACCGACAATCGGCAGCGATATCGCCGTGCTAGTCCTTGAGGGCGCAATGGACATATTGTAGAGGAAGTGTGATGAACAGTTTACCATCCACCATGCAAAAGATCCAGAGCTGCTCGACGGCATGATCGACGACCCATCTGAAGAGCCGCCGTCACCGGTGCTCATCGAGAGCCTAATGCTCCGCAAGGAAGAGAACCTCTACTATTCAGTTGTGAGATAGCTAGCCTGCGGCTTCATCATTGCCGGCGGCGGCCGTATCAACCTCAATCCCGACGATGTGGTGGCCAGGCTCAAGCGCATCCTTGGCAGAGTTGATGTCCCCGATGAAGTAGAACATCGCCAATGTGGTACCTTGAGGATGCAAGCGATAGACGAAATTTGCTACCAGGGCAGAGACATGGAAATGGAGCGGTTCCACGGAGATTTCATGTGCGCGATTGCATGATGTCAAGATCTTCTGGAAGAGTCCTAGCAGCCCCAAGAGCCTCCCAGCGCCAGCAACACCTTAGGCGGAGACGGGTAATGACCTGGCTAGACTGCATCGGTATTTCCCCAAAGAGGAAGGGATGATGCAGCACAGCGCCGGTAAGTATTCCCATCAGTTGTGAAACCAAGGTATTAATCCAGTAGGAGAACCAAGCAACACTATGTAAACGGTACCTGCACACAAAGAACAAATACTTGCAACCCGACGCGTAAGAGGGTTGTCAATCCCTCCTCGGGAAAAAGATAGATGGGTTTGTACGAGTTTGGATAAATAGATCTCGCTAAAACACGAAATAAAATAAGTAAAGAAAAAGAGCAGCCAGGTATTTTTTGGGTTTTTGAAATAATAGATCTGAAAATAAAAGCAGCAAAAAATAGATCGGAAAGCAAATATGATAAAAAATAGACCCGGGGTCCGTAGATTTCACTAGTGGCTTCTCTCGAGAAAATAGCACACGGTGGGTAAACAAATTACTATTGGGCAACTGATAGAAGAAAAAATAATTATGAAGATATCTAGGCAATGATCAATGTATAGGCATGACGTCCAAGATTAGTAGACCGACTCCTGCCTGCATCTACTACTATTACTCCACACATCGATCGCTATCCAACATGCATCTAGTGTATTAAGTTCATGGAGAAAGGGAGTATTGCGATAAGAACGACGACATGATGTAGACAAGATCTATTCATGTAGGAATAGACTCCATCTTGTTATCCTTAATAGCAACGGTACATGCGTGCCTTGCAGCCCCTTCTCTCACTGGGAGAGGACACCGCAAGATCGAACCCATCACAAAGCACCTCTTCCCATTGTAAGAAAAATCAATATAGTTGGCCAAACTAAACCAAATATTCAAAGAAGAAATACGAGGCTATAAGTAATCATGCATGTAAGAGATCAAAGAAGACTCAAATAATATTCATGTATAGAAATATGATCATAAACTTGAACTTCATTGAATCCCAACAAACACACCGCAAAAAGTCATTACATCAAATAGATCTCCAAGAGACCATTGTATTGAGAATCAAAAAGAGAGAAGAAGCCATCTTGCTACTGCCTACGGGCCCGTAGGTGGACTACTCATGCATCATCGGAGAGGCAC
>NW_025241145.1:0-3409 GCF_018294505.1 Triticum aestivum
AAACCCAGTTCAACACCTTCCTCGACCATTTATCTGTAAGTATGGTTATGTATGGAAACTAGTAATATCGTCTTGCTCTGTCCCATACTTTCTAGGTTGCTGATAATGAGACTCCCATAATTTTCAACAGATGAGGTTCAAGTTGGATAGCCAAGATGATGCAACCAGACAAGCTTGCACCCATGTTTTCAAGTCTTCTCTGCGACAGTATCGGTATAACTTGAGGAAAACTCACTTTGAAGGCAAGGCTAATAGTGAACTTTCCCAAACATCTCGAGTGGAAAATATATGGGATGAAGACTGGAGGGGCCTTGTTAAACACTGGTCTGATCCAAAGTATCAGGTACATTACATATATGTGATCAGATCACATGTTGAAGTCCTATTTATGCATGAGCCACACAAATCTATCTTCTTTTAGGTGAACTATTCAAAGAACAAGGCCAACCGTACGAAAGTGAAATTCCAACAAACGACAGGATCTCATAGCTATATTGCACACTGTGAGGCTCTTGTAATTAGCTGATGTTTCACTCTTTTTGTTGTACCATATTATCAGATCTATATTGACTTGTTCAAAATGCAGAGGAAAGCCTGCAAGGACCAAAAAGTACCCGAACCAAATGCTGTGGAAATCTTCAAGGACTAACACACCAGCAAGAAGAAGGGCATGACTACATCAGTCAAAGCCGCTGTTGTAAGTCCTTAATCCTCATGCCTTTTAACTACTACTTACTCTAACTTGTGCCTTGAACTGCATGGTTTGCAGCCAATGTCTATTACTCCTTTCAATTTTATACACAATTGTCTTAGCGTATCATTGCACCTTACAAGGTTTAAAAGAGAGGAGTGATGTTCCTTTGATCTTGACCTGTAATCTAGATCCATGCTCGACTTTCCCACACAACGTTACAATTGCATGTTTGTCTGTTCTCAGTTGTTTTGTGATATGAATGATGTCATATTCTGCTTTTCGTATTATAAACTTCATCTCTTTATCCTTGGCCCTCAATACAATGTGAAGAAATTGACAATACATTAGCGATGGTACATGGTCATATGTTTGGAACCTGGTTTTATTATGTACTTTGCAATATAATACAACTAATATTTTACATGGGTTCACCAGAATAAGTTCTAAATATAGACCAAAGCTATTTTGTTTGGTTTTGCTGCCTCCTTAATATTTTCTGTTCTGGTACTACTAATGTAAAACTATGCCTCCTCAACTTTTCAGCGAGCTATGGAAAAAATGGTGGAACCGCCACCTTCTGAAGGTGGCGAGGCAACTATAACCGCAATGTCAGCTCTAGCTGCAGTGGGTCAGTACCTGTGCACTAACAGTGCCAAAAGCACGTTCCTGCGTAATACTTGGTTGGTTGTTAAGGCAATATCGTCCAAACTGCCTCATCATCAAGATATGCAAGCTCAAAGCAATGTTGTATCTGCGCTCCAGACACAAGTCCATTCCCTAACAGAGACCCTTTGTGAAACAAGGAGAGACATTGTTCGATGTCGTCAAGATATGCATGGTTTTGAAACCAGACTATCAGACATTTGCTATGTTGTTCAGGAGCCTAGGGGAAATGAAGGCGAGGGTTATGGTGCTCCATCGGACACTACAACATGAAAACATAATAGTCAGGTCAAATGAACTGAGCTTCTGAACTTATGGTGGTGCATTTATCTGCTAGACTGTTAATTTTTATGCCAACCTTCCTTTTCTTATATAGTTCTAATTTGTTTTGGTGCGATACCAAATTTATTCTTAACGTGAAGCCACCCGCTGAAGAAAACAATAAGCCATTTTTGTATAGTGTAGGGTGTTCCCTATATTTGCACTGGTGGCGATCTTTGATGCCGAGTGGATGTAATCTATGCAATTGCCTTAATAGCCTAGCGTTAGTTTCGGCCTTATTTATTTCCTAGTCTTCTTTCTCCCTGGTTTGCTAGTGGCCACAACTACCATGGGCCATATACGGGCCGTAGGATCCATGGGTCTCCTACGGGCCATAGGATCCATGGGTGTCCTATGGGCCGTCGATAAATGGGCCTCCAACAGGGCCTTAGAATCGGTGGGCCTTGGGCCGTCGGATAAATGGGCTACATGGGTCGTAAACGGGCGTAATTGGTATCGGTCAAGCACGGTAACAGGCCGTTAACAGGCCATAGGACAGCAAAAGCTTAATTCTGTCATAGGCATAATGGGTCGTTAATGGGCCAGAATATATGACGGGCTGGAAACGGCGAAACGGGTTAACAGGCCAGAAATGGGCCGACTCTTGCCATGGGCCAAATTTGGCCCATTAGGGTAATAGGCCAGTAACAGGCCGACTCTTGCCATGGGCCGAATTTGGCCCATTAGGAGAACAGGCCAGTAACGGGCGGAAGTAATCGAGGGCCGAAAAGGAGCCCAAGAACGTATGGGCCGTCAATAGGCCGAAAGCTAACACGGGATGGAAACGGCCCATGTAAATCACGGGCTGTTAACGGGTACAAAGAAAATTATTGTTCATTATGGGCTAGAGTCACCGTGGGCCTGTAAAGGGCCGAAAGATATGAAGGCCTCATATGGGCTGAAAGACGTTGAGGGAGTCCTGGACTAGGGGGTGTCCGGATAGCCGAACTATCATCATCGGCCGGACTCCAAGACTATGAAGATACAAGATTGAAGACTTCGTCCCGTGTCCGGATGGGACTTTCCTTGGCGTGGAAGGCAAGCTTGGCGATACGGATATGTAGATCTCCTACCATTGTAACCGACTTTGTGTAACCCTAGCCCTCTCCGGTGTGTATATAAACCGGATGGCTTTAGTCCGTAGGACGAATAACAATCATACCATAGGATAGCTTCTAGGGTTTACCCTCCTTGATCTCGTGGTAGATCTACTCTTGTAACACACATCGTCAATATTAATCAAGCAGGACATAGGGTTTTACCTCCATCAAGAGGGCCCGAACCTGGGTAAAACATCGTGTCCCTTGTCTCCTGTTACCATCCGCCTAGACGCACAGTTCGGGACCCCCTACCCGAGATCCGCCGATTTTGACACCGACATTAGTGCTCTCGTTGAGAGTTCCTTTGTGCCGTCGCAATCAGGAAGGATGCCTTTTCCCGTCTTTAAAGATGGCGCCGTCGTCAAGGGAGCTTTGGCCGCCGGCCAAACTATCCGGCTAGGTGGTTTTCTTATGACCGCCTATTCGGCCACCGCTCCGACGATGACCTCTCCAGTCATCAAAAGCGATCTTCACGTCAGCTCGGAATTCGCCGAGCAGCTAGATCCGATTGAGCTCTCCTCCGTAAACGAGATCTTGGATCGCATCGCCGCCCTGGGACTCGCTACAGACTATGATCAGATTGGTCTTAAAACCAATCTGAGAGAAATTAACTCTCCCAGGCTACCCACCA
>NW_025241146.1:0-3409 GCF_018294505.1 Triticum aestivum
TCTCTTTTTGGATCTCAATACCATGTTCTCCTCGATCTTCTTGGAGATCTATTTGATGTAACTCTTTTTGCGGTGTGTTTGTCGAGATCCGATGAATTGTGGGTTTATGATCAAGTTTATCTATGAGAAATATTTGAATCTCCTCTGAATTCTTTTATGTGTGATTAAGTTATCTTTGCAAGTCTCTTTGAATTATCAGTTTCGTTTGGCCTACTAGATTGATCTTTCTTGCAATGGGAGAAGTGCTTAGTTTTGGGTTCAATCTTGCGGTGTCCTTTCCCAGTGACAGCAGGGGCAGCAAGGCACATATTGTATTGTTGCCATCGAGGATAAAAAGATGGGGTTTATATCATATTGCATGAGTTTATCCCTCTACATCATGTCATCTTTTTTAATGCGTTACTCCGTTCTTTATTAACTTAATACTCTAGATGCATGCTGGATAGCGGTCGATGTGTGGAGTAATAGTAGTAGATGTAGGCAGGAGTCGGTCTACTTGTCACGGACGTGATGCCTATATACATGATCATGCCTAGATAATCTCATAATTATTCGCTTTTCTATCAATTGCTCGACAGTAATTTGTTCACCCACCGTAATACTTATGCTATCTTGAGAGAAGCCACTAGTGAAACCTATGGCCCCCGAGTCTATCTTTTATCATATAAGCTTTCAATGTACTTTTATTTGCATACTTACTTTTCCAATCTATATTATAAAATACCAAAAATATATTTACCTTATCATATTATCTCTATCAGATCTCACTTTCGCAAGTGGCCGTGAAGGGATTGACAACCCCTTTATTATGTTGGTTGCGAGTTCTTGTTTGTTTGTGTAGGTGCGTGGGACTTTTGAGGAGCCTCCTACTGGATTGATACCTTGGTTCTTAAAAACTGAGGGAAATACTTACGCTACTATTGTTGAATCACCCTTTCCTCTTCAAGGAAAACCAACACAAGCTCAAGACGTAGCAAGAAGAATTTCTGGCGTCGTTGCAGGGGAGGTCTTCGCTCAAGTCAAGACATACCAAGTACCCATCACAAACCCATCTCCCTCGCATTTATATTATTTTCCATTTGCCTCTCGTTTTCCTCTCCCCCCACTTCACCCTTGCCGTTTTATTCGCCCTCCCTTTCCCAATCTCCTCTCTCTTTTGCTTGCCTTTTGTTTGCTCGTCACTATGGCTAGTCCTCCTATTATCATCAATACTCCCGATCATGAAGTTCTCAATTTTAAACAAGGGGAGGGAGAAAATTTGAAAGATGCTTGGCATAGAATTTGCAATGTTCAAAATAGATCTATTAGGAAGCAATCCACTTCCGTTCTTCTTCGCAATTTTTATGTGGACGTTACTCCTTGGAATAGATATATCCTTGATACCATTACCGAAGGGAATTTCTTGGGTAGCCATAATTTTGATGCTTATAATGCTATGTTAGATTTGTTTGGCCACCTCCTCTTTTGGTTAATGGAGCTGTTTTAACTTTGGAACATGTGATGCAAAGGCTTGAAATTATTGCAAATAAAGTTGCCACTATTGAGTTAATCAAAAATTTGGATAAAAAGATCCACAATCAAATTACCCAATATGGATCTAGGGTTGGAGTTACTTTGAATTTTTTTAAAGAAAAAGAACTTATAGTTAATGAAAGAATAGATCTTGATTCTACAAGATTTGGTAAACTGGAGGACATTATCACCAATTTTGGGTCAGCCTTTTCATCTGTGAAAAATACCCCAACACCTACCAAAATTTCCAAGGTCATGTATGTTGCTAAAAATAAGGGTGAATCTTCTAGTAAAGGAAGTGCTGATCTCAAATCAATTAGTGTTCACCCCAATGTTCTTGCTATCATTAAGGAACCTTTTGCTACAAATGAATTTCTTGATTTTCTACCAAGGATCTTAATCATCACTAAAAAGAGAGAAACTCCTAGGGATTATAAGTGCTCTATTGAAGAATTGAGTGCAAAAGATGGCACTACTTAGATCTATCCTCGCTTTTATGCCTAGCTAGGGGCGTTAAACGATAGCGCTAGTTGGGAGGCAACCCAATTTTATTGATGTTTTTTGTTTTTGTTTCTGTTTAGTAATAGATTTTGCATCTACCTTTTGTTTAGATGTGTTTTTATGTTTTAATTACTGTTTGTTCCAAGTAGAACCTATAGGATAACCTATGGCGATAGTTAATTTGATTCTGCTGAAAAACAGAAACTTTGCGCGCACGAAAATAGTTTTGTTAATTCACAGAAACGTGTTGTTGCGTTGATTCTTTTTTTCTGTAGATCAATAGACAAATTGCCCGGGACTTCCTATTTTGGTAGGATTTTTAGAGTTCCAGAAGTATTCAAGAGTTACAGATTGCTACAGACCGTTCTGTTTTTGGCAGATTCTGCCTTTCGTGTGTTGTTTGCTTATTTTGATGCATCTATGGCTAGTATGTAAGGGTATGAACCATAGAGAACTTGAAATACAGTAGGTTTAACACCAATATAAATAAAGAATGAGTTCATTACAGTACCTTATGTGGTGGTTTTTCTTTCTTTCACTAACGGAGCTTATGAGATTTCCTGTTGAGTTTCGTGTTGTGAAGTTTTCAAGTTTTGGGTAAAGATTTAATGGACTATGGAATAAGGAGTGACAAGAGCCTAAGCTTGGGGATGCCCATGGCACCCCAAGATATTAAATAATAGCCAAAAGCCTAAGCTTGGGGATGCCCCCGGAAGGCATCCCCTCTTTCGTCTTCGTTCATCGGTAACTTTACTAGAAGCTATATTTTTATTCGTCACATGATATGTGTTTTTCTTGGAGCGTCTTGTATTATATTAGTATTTGCTTTTTAGTTTTCCACAATCATCCTTGTTGTAAACACCTTTTGGTTGAAGCCCACTTGATTTGAATTTATAAGAATACGCTATGTGCTTCACTTATATCTTTTGAGCTAGATAGTTTTTGCTCTAGTGCTTGACTTATATCTTTTAGAGCACGGCGGTGGATTATTTTTGAAGAAATTGTTGATCTCTCATGCTTCACTTATATTATTTTGAGAGTCTCTTAGAACAACATGGTATTTGCTATGGTTATAAAATTGGTCCTAGAATGATGGGCATCCAAGTTGGGTATAATAAAAACTATCATAGAAAGTGAATTGGATGCTATGATCAATTTGATACTTGATAATTGTTTTGAGATATAGGGGTGGTAATATAATAGTCATGCTAGTTGGGTGATTATGAATTGAAAGAATGCTTGTGTTGAAGTTTGTGATTCCTGTAGCATCCACGTATGGTGAACCGCTTTGTGATGAAGTTGGAGCACAATTTTATTTATTGATTGTCTTCCTTATGAGTGGCGGTCGGGGATGAGTGATGGTCTTTTCCTACCAATATATCCCCCTAGGAGCATG
>NW_025241147.1:0-3409 GCF_018294505.1 Triticum aestivum
ACCACGCCTGTTTACCACCTGAGGTGTTTGCTCTAACCTGGCATGCTGATGTTGGTCATATCATGCATATGGCGCCTTGCATTGCTTACATTATACATCTTATATGTCATCAGCTTAGTTTAGATTTGCTTTGTGTGAATGCCACCTGTTTGGTTTCTATATCATACTCCCACCATTCCTAAATATTTGTCTTTTTAGAGATTTCAACAAGTGACTACATACAGAACAAAATGAGTGAATCCACACTCTAAAATATGTCTATATACATCCGTATGTGGTAGTCCATTTGAAATCTCTAAAAAGACAAATATTTAGGAACGGAGGGAGTATATGGGAATTATGCAATGCCATCTTCTTTAGCCAGGCATCATATACGTGAATCATGCAATGCCATCCTGTTTAGCCAGTCATCGTATATGTGAATTGTATTGTGCCATATTTTTTTGCATAATGTATTCCATTTGTCAACAATGTTTACACATTCATCTACTCTTCCTGTGCATCAGACATTTGAGTCGGTCATGGGAAAATCTGGAGTGAAAACAAGGTCTTCTGAGCAGTCAGTGCTACCTGTCGATGCAGATTTCTTACTGGTTACAGATAGCTCCTCAGAGGAGGATTCAGAGAGAGATGACCAGTCGTATTCCCCCCTGAGGTGCATGCTCTAACTTGGCTGGGTTATATTGCTCATATCATGCATATGGTGTCTTGCATTGCCATGCCATCTGCTTAGATTAGACATGCTTTGTGTGAATGCCTCCTGTTTGCTTTCTATATCAGATATGTGAATTATGCAATGCCATGTTTTTCAGCCAGTTATCATATATGTGAATTATGCACCGCCATGGAGCCAGGCATCATATATGTGAATTATCTCATGCCATCTTTTTTTTTCATTACGTATTCCATTTGTCGAAAATCTGTGTATATTGAACTACTCTTCATGTGTATCAGCCATTTGAGCCGGTTATGGAAAAATCTGGAGTGAAAACAAGGTCTTCAGAGCATGCAATGGTACCTGTTGAAGCATATATCTCGATGGTTACAGGGAGCTCCTCAGAGGAGGATTCAGAGACAGATGACCAGTCCTATATCCCACCTGAGGTGTATGCTCTAAGTTGCAATGTTTATATTTCTCATATGATGCATATGGTGTCTTGCATTCCTTAGTTTAGACATCATATGCACAATATTTAATTCTATCTGCTTAGTTTAGAGATCATACATGCGAGTGCCAGCTGCTTAGTATATGAATCAATTATGTCAATTATATCATGCCATCCTGTATACTTAGACAACATGTATGTGAATTATTTCATCCCAACCTATTTTAGAAAGACATCATATAGTTTTGTCATTTCATCCTGTTTAGGTACTCATCATATGTTGAATTATGCCATTATATCCTGTTAAGTTATCCATCATACATTTGAAACTGTGTCATGCTATCATGTTTAGTTAGGCATCATATATGTGAAATTGTGTCATGCTGTCCTGTTTGGTTAGACAACATATATGTGAATTACCACATCTGTCTATCATACAATGTCTGTACGTTCAATTTCTTTTCTTGTTTATCAGCCATTTGAATTGGAGGGGGTGATGGCAATACCTAAGGGAGCAAAAACCCGTTCTTCACAAAAGATAGTGCTACCCGTCGATGCAGATAGAACCATGGTTGTACTGGCCCACAAACTAGCCCCACCACACATAATCAAGACTCTTCCAGATTGCACACTTACACCGTTGGGCAGAGAACCAGCTACAACCCATCTAACTGCAACCCCAGCGGATAGTAACCCACTTATAGTTGACAAAGCACCATGTCCACCACAGAGTACCCCCACACGAGCAGTTTGTAAAGCTACTGCAGTGCCTAAAGCACGAAGACCACCACAGCTAACCCAAACTCCACGTTTAAAGCAGAAGAGCAACTATTCTCAGGTCAGATTCCGTAGCTATGGTCCATACTCCTTTGCTGTTGCATCACTGTATTTACTCATACCAACTACTTTTGAATTTGAAGGATCCAATTGAAACTCCAAGGGTGCAACAGGTATGTTTTAAACCTATTTCTTTAACTGGATTGTTGTTCTAACTTCTTGCTCTATGTTGATTTCAGTTTAAGTTGTATAAACAATTATGTTCTCATGTGATGCACATTACAAGTGCTGCCAATGCTGTGTAGTTTCTCACACTTATATTCTGTCTATGCTGCTGTGTCTTAAAAATATATGAGTTGAACTATGTCTCTATCTTGATTAGGTAACATAAACTAGAATGATATGGACAATATAGTGACCATAGTACATAGATATATGTTTGTTTCATGTTGTTATCCTGTCCACCTTACTACTGAACCGGTTTACCAAAATGAGTTTCGTATACTACAAGCTAAACCTGTGATGTGTCTGCTTGTTTCTCTTGTAGTATGCAAACAAAATATTGGAGAAGAGCACCCCACTATGCAATGGTAGAGAAAGTAATGTAGATAAGGTTCAAGATAGTGAGACAACCCTGTTGGTCTCCAAGAAAGGTGATAAAAATGATCTTGTAGACAGTGAGAAAACCCCATAGTCCTGCGTTGATGTAGTGTTCGAGTTACTGGCCAGTACCGCTGGCACAAGCTCTTCAAACTCGTTGCCTGAATCACTTCAGCTTCTTCAGTCTCAGCTACAAGCTGAAAGGCATCAGTCAGCTGTGCTGCGGCAAGAAGCCGAAGGACTGAGGAAGTCCCTGCGGAATTCAGATGCGTACTTTCTTGTGCAACAGCAAGCGCTGGAGGATTTAAGCGCCAAACAAGAGAAAGTTAATAAGCTTGCTAAGCATCTTGCCAGCATTATGGGTACCCAGGATATTGTTTCTTGAACTCTTCTGAAGTGTTTTCAGTTCTGGACTTGTTTTGCTGTGGCGTTTATATGCTGCTTTGTTCCCTATATTTGCACTGGTGGCGAACTTTGATGCCCAGTGGATGTAATATGTGTAATAGCCGTGATAGCCTAGCATAAGTTGCTTGCTTATTTATTTCCTTGTTGTCTTGTTTATTTGTTTGCTTGTAGTCAGTGCAGTTCTTTTTCCGCGGTTTGCTAGTGGCTGCAATAACCTATTTTTTAAAACTAGGCCACAATAACCATGGGCTAATATTTACTGTAGTGACACTGGGCCTCCTACGGGCCGTAGAAACAGTGGGCCTTCTACGGGCCGTAGAAATAGTAGGCCTTCTACGGGCCGTAAAAACAATGGGCCTTCAACGTGCCGTAGAAACAATGGGCCTTCTACGGGCCGTATCATCAATGGGCCTTATACGGGCCGTATGATCGATTGGCCAAACATGGGCCAATAACAGGCCGCATTATGGCCGTAAACGGGCTAGAGTTGGAATCGTCCATTCATGGGCCGACCATAACAG
>NW_025241148.1:0-3409 GCF_018294505.1 Triticum aestivum
CAGGGTGCTTGCCTGCTTGGCGTGTACCTGCAGCTTCCGTGTACGTCTACGTCTAATTCTCCGAAAGAACCGGTTAGCTCGGAAAGTACTCGAGCTAGTCTCGTACGTGCGTCTCGCCGGAAATTACATGGCGGATTGCAGCGTCGAGGCTGGGCCTGTGCCAACACACTTACAGTCGCTTGATCGACCTCGCATCAACACACGACATTTAATCCGGTGGCCTCATCATGCCGCCCGCCAACAAGCTAAGAGCACCAGCTGATCTAGCAGACTCTGTAGATCCATCCATCCTTCTTTCTTGGCACCTTAAATAGCTTCATGTGTGGGAAACTGATTTTCAACGCACGGCGGCTTTGGCGCACTAAATCTGTGCCATACAATGACGTTGTTTGATTCGCGCTCAGTGTGCTAACCTGGAGTTTGTTCGTTTCATATATTAATACGTCTGTTGGGTACAGTATATGACTGGGACAAGTGTTGGACATGTATTAATGACTGTTTGGACTCTAGTGAGAGCAAGTATAATAAGATACAGTTAGCAGGCTATAAAGATTAAATAATTATATTTTTATTGAGTTGAATGAGAGAGAATAGGACAAAGAAGAGAAGCAGGCTGCAGATTAGCAGCCGGCTGTAGCACAGGTCTCAAGAAACAATGAGTCTATAACCTACTAAATAGGTCAACTATATGTGACATGGCAACTCCATATAGCCGGGAGTTGACTATACTATTAACCATGCCCCGAGGAGGCTCAAGTGTCAGAGTAAGGAACGAGGGGACCTCCATGGCCCATGATATAGCTGGAGAAGGTCTACAGTAAATGCAATGCGTGGCGCTGAGACGTGCTTGGTATAGCGGGGCAGGAAAACGGTTCGGGGCTGACGAATCGCATTGAATTTAATCAGCAAAAGATCTGGGGAAAAAAACTCAGCAAACATAGTGTGTCAGACTTGGGTTTTGGAATTATTTGCTAGCTACGACCATTACGATATTCAAATGTGGCTTCCGTTAGGCTGGTCACAATGGGAAGAAACTTAGGAGTAAGGCTGGTCACAGTGGGGAGGAACTTAGGAGTAACATCACACATTCCAATACAACTTTGCTTATGTGGCACCTATTTAATGAAGAAAGAGGTGTTTGTGGTAACTAGGTAAGTTACCGGAACATCACACACTCCAAAAAACAATGAGTCTATAACCTACTAAATACATCGTTGCATGACACTACATAGATGTTCCTACCCACTATGGAGGTAGTAACATAGTCTAAGAAAATGTGAAGTTACTAGCTTATGTTCTTGCCCATTGTGATCAGCCTAACATCACACACTCCAATACAACTTTGCTTAAGTGGCACATATTTAATGAAGAGAGAGGTGCTTGTGGTAATTAGCTAAGTTACCGGAATATCACACACTCCAAAAAATAATGAGTCTATATTCTAATAAATACATCGTTGCATGACACTATGTAGATGTTCCTACCCACTATGGAGGTAGTAACATAGTCTAGGGAAGTGTGTAAGTTACTAGCTTATGTTCTTGCCCATTGTGACCAGCCTTAGCGATGCAGATGTCCAGAAGGTGTGTCTAGCATTGGGCATTAATGACGTGTCTAGCAGGTGGACATGTAATTAAGGAGGTGCATGAATTAACGAACGAAGCTGTTAAAAAATTTCAACCAATATCTACGTGTGCTGCTCATACCACTATTAGAAATTTAAAAGGTAAGCAAATATGGCACATTATATTAAAAAAAAAGTGAAAATGTGTATGGTAGTAGGCGTTCTAGTGAACTTAATTTTTTTAACATCAGTACAGACACAAGCGCTCATATATACGCACATACACTCACCCCTGTGAGCACCTCCGATAGACTAAGCCGGCATATCATCTTGAGTTTTACAAAGTCACCGTAGACACCTCGTACTCGATGTGAAATCTTAAAATAAATTCAGGATAAATGCAAGCACTAGGATTTGAAACTTGATGGGCTGGAAATAACATTGTCCACCTAACCATCAAACCACATGTTGCGAATATAAAAATATGGATAGATATATTCTGTGTTTGACCCGTACTATAAAAAAGTGGCTGGAAATTACTATGGCCTACTTTACTAGAAACAAGTGTCAAATTTGGCGCAGTTAAGTTAATTGTTATTGTAAAAGTTTGTCAACTATTTGTGCATAGGCGGAACAATGCAAATATTTGCCCCTTTTTCATGAGATGTTGATTTAATTATAAAATTATGAGCACAAACAAATATGAGGAAGGTATAGAAATTATAATTGTGAAATTCACCTAATATTGTCCACTGCGAGTAAACTTGAGGTGTGGTTGTCTGCGACAATACAAACTATTCTGGTAATTTGTTTGGCCCGGTTGAAAAACAAAAAACAAACGTTCAATTATGACAAAAACCACTACAGCACGATAATTTATGGGAGTGTCTATCTAGCATTTGACTGATTTCTAATTGGTTATCATTCAAATTTCCTGACCAATGTTTTGTTGACACATGTATGTCCAGTTACTACCAATCTTTGTGTGTATTTCAATAAAAACTGGTTGGGCTAAAATTGTGACCCGGTTCTCAACTAATAGAAATAGAAACACAACGACGCGGCGACCACAAAACACCAGACAACTAAAAGAAGAGGAAAAGCAGCAAACAGCTGACCTTGAGCTTACAACCCACGAAAAGGCCCAAACACACATCCCAGACCTCGCCTTGTACTACTCCTCCCATCCACAGATGACAGATCCCGGATAATACACAACCCCAGCGCATAACACAACCAAGAGACACCAATTACGGTGTAGACTAATGGCAATTACCCTCAAGAACCGAAGAAATTACAGTGTAAACCTGACACAAATTACAGAGTAATCAATCGCATACAACAAAGAGAGCACATGAATTACAGTGAAAATCAGAAATGGGAGATTACAGTGCAAAAATCACATGAATTACAGAGCAATTATATAGTTTACTTTAGGGAAATTACACTGGCAAAAATCTGAGGAAAATTACAGTGAAAATACCAAGCATATTACAGTGTACATTGAGGGAAATTACAGTGTAAATACTACAGGAAAATTAAGAGACATCTGAGGGAAATTACAGTGTAAATACCATGCATATTGCAGTGTGCATTGAGGGAAATTACAGTGTAAAAACTATACAGAAATTACAGTGTACATTGAGGGAAATTACAGTATAAGTACTATATGGAAATTACAGTGTACATTGAGAGAAATATAGTGTAATTACCACGAATATTACGTTGTATATTGAGGGAAATTACAGTGTAATTATCATGGATATTACAGTGTACATAGAGGAAAATTACGGTGTAATTACTTGCAGGCTATTTTCAGTGAACGATGCAAATTACAGTGTAATT
>NW_025241149.1:0-3409 GCF_018294505.1 Triticum aestivum
CATGGGGGAGACAGCGGCGGGCCCGGGCGAGGCGGGCGAACGCGTCCTCCCACGATCAGGAGTGGGGGTGGGCCCGGGCGAGGCGGGTGAGGCGACGTCGCTGTCGCTGCTGGGGTCATCGAGCGAGAACACAGGAGACGAGGCGAGCCCAACGGCAGGAACTCCAGAGATGGATCTCGAAGCAGATTGCGCTGCCGTCTGCAGCGAGGCAGATCCTCCTCGGTTTGTGTTGTCTCCTAGAGGGTGGCACATAAAATGACCATCCGGTTCACCATTTTGTAGCCTGTTTTCACCATGAATAATTGTTCGTGCAGCAGTAGACTCAGGCATAGTATGATGAGTATTCACAAATAAGTCAGAACTACTATTTCCACCCTCATGATCAAGACCAGAAAGAGATGATGGCAAGAGAAGGATTTCTTGACGAAGAAGGGCACCGGCATTGGGGTGAAGTTTTTCAAAAGGAAATTGAATCTCATCAAAAACAACATCTCTGGAGATGTAGACTCGTCCAGTAGTGATATCTAGACACTTAACTCCTTTGTGTTGAGCGCTGTAGCCAATAAAGACACACTGCTTGGAGCGAAACATAAGTTTGCGATTGTTGTAAGGACGGAGATTTGGCCAACACGCACAACCACAGACACGAAGAGGAGCATAGTCTGGTTTGATATGAAGAAGGCGTTCTGTGGGTTTTTCATTGTTGATGACATGGCTGGGCAAGATATTAATGAGATGAACGACAGTTAAGAAAGCTCCATCCCAAAACTTTAGTGGCATGGATGCAGCAGCAAGTAGTGCAAGGCCTACTTCAACAATATGTCGATGCTTACGTTCGGCACTACCGTTTTGTTGATGAGCGTGTGGACAAGAGACGTGGTGAGAGATGCCTATCTTTTGGAAAAACGAGTTGAGTTTCTCGTACTCACCACCCCAGTCTGACTGCATGGCTATAATGTTACAATCAAATTTTCTCTCAACAAGAGCTTGGAAACTATGGAAAACTTGAAAGACATCGGAAGGCTTCTTAAGGAGATAAATCCACGTGTATTTACTATAGTCATCAATGAAGCTCACATAATAAGTGTGTCTACCAACGGAAGAGGGTGCAGGACCCCACACATCAGAAAAGATCAATTGCAAAGGTTTAACAGACACACTAGTAGAAATAGGATATGGTAATTGATGACTTTTTGCACGCTAGCATGAATCACAAATAGTTTCACAATTGCGCTCACCAACAAATGGGAGTTTATTCTTGCTAAGAATTTGAGAAACAATGGAAAAAGACGGATGGCCTAAGCGATTGTGCCACCTCTCTGAAGAAACTCTAATGGCTCCAAAGCTTGTTTATTGAACTTGCAAAGTGTAGGAATTAATGGGTAGAGGCCATCCACACATTTACCGCGATAGAGGACCTTCCGCGTTGCCTGATCCTTGATCAAAAAGAAAAACAGATGAAATTCTATGAAGACACCATTATCAAGAGTGATTCTATGAACAGAAGCAAGATTTTTTGATGCATGAGGAACAAGTAGGACATCATTGAGACGAATATCACGGTGAGGGGTTTTAATAGTAGATTGACCAACGTGACTTATCATCATACCTTGACTGTTTGCTGCGGTGTTGACTTGATCATGGCCATGGTACTGCTCGTGCATGGTCAACCTTTCCATGTCAGGGGTGATGTGTTCATTGGCACCGGTATCGGCATACCAGTTAGTGTCCACACCATAGGACACATCGGCGGCGGCTGCAACTTTTTTTTCTGTGAATTTTCTTCATAGCGCCAACGACAATCTTTTGCTATGTGGTTAGTTTTTTTTACAAATTTGACATTTTCCCTCATACTCATCATAACCTTGAAAGTTGTTGCCGCCGCCATAGCCACCGCGGTAGCCACCGCCGTAGCCACCTTGGCGCCCCTGGTTGTTGTTGTAGAAGGAGCGCCCTTGGTCATTGTTGTTGTAGTAGTGACCGCGGCCACCGCCATTGCCGCCTTTGTTGTAGTTGGGGTTGTGGTAGCCGCCACCGCCGTTGCTGCCACCACCACCACCGTGATACCCACCACCACCACCATTAGTGGGTTTGGGTGGGCCATGGTTGTTGCCTTTGCCGCCGCCGCCGTGGTTCCTCGCAGCCATGTTGGCCGAGGATTTGAAGCCACCCGCACCGGAGCCATGGAAGAGCTCGACCCACTGGTCAAAATTCGGCACCATTGCGAACAGCTCATCAACAGAGACAGGCTCGACGCAGACATCCAGGGCCGAGATGATGGACTGATAGTCCATGTCCAGCCCCGCGATGATGAAGGATAGTAGCTCCGGTTCTCCGATGGGTTTTCCTGCGGCTGCAAGTTCATCCGAAAGAGATCTCATATAACCAAAATACGTAGCAGCAGATTGACAACCTTTATGGGCATTGGACAGAGAGATTCAGATGTTATTGACTCGAGACTTGGACTGGGCAGCAAACATATTTGAGAGGGCAGTCCAGATCGCAGACGATGTCTCCATCGAAGCAACCTGCACTAGGATTTCTTTGGAAAGATTTCACAGCAGATAGGCTACAATCTGCTAGTCTTGGATCAACCAAGGGGTATAGGCGGGGTTAGGACCGATCTGATCTTTCCCTTCTGAATTTTTGGACGTGATTGTCTTTGGAGGTTCGGCAATGGTTTGATCGAGATACCCGTAGAGACCTGATCCCATGATCTGAGAGCGAGCTTGGGCACGCCATAGGATGTAGTTGGTGCGGCTAAGGGGTTCGCTGGTGTTGTTGTTTAGGCCAGAGAAGGAGGCCGAGCTGGAGGAGGAAGACATGGATGGAGACTCGGTTTTGATCGGGGATCAGGAGAGAGTTTCTGTGGCGGCTGGTTTGATCAGGAGGGAGTTTTTGTGGCGGCTGTGTTTAATCGGGAGGAGATCTAGATGTGGAGGAAGAAGATGGCTTTGAATACCATGTTTGATTTGGTAAAGCGTCTCAACCTCTATGCACAGAGGACCTCGAGGTATTTATTGATTGTTGTAGGATACATGGTGCGGTTGAGGAACTCCAACCGTGGAGGAGGATTACATGGGAGAGAAGAAGGATAGAAAGATAAAAAGAACTCTCTAACTACTCTCCTGATTCTATACGTGAGCTCAAGGCTACCACGCACGTTACAATATTTCCAACAGCTGGAAGCAGCAACCATCGCCCTTGGAACAGTAACACCAAAAGCCACAGGTTCGAGAATGACGCTAGTGATCCCCTTGTGGTGGATTGCAGATGGGTTATTCACAAAATGTGGGATCAAGGAGATCACC
The DNA here is from genome assembly GCF_018294505.1 of Triticum aestivum. Lineage (NCBI taxonomy): Eukaryota > Viridiplantae > Streptophyta > Magnoliopsida > Poales > Poaceae > Triticum > Triticum aestivum. The sequence goes on from NW_025241149.1 coordinate 3,312, forward strand.
AAGAAGAAGCGTCTGGCTGAAATTGTGCACACAAACCTAAGAGGGTCTGAAGGTACATATATATGCAGTAATTTGTTCTTTCTTCTTTCTATCGTGTG
>NW_025241150.1:0-3408 GCF_018294505.1 Triticum aestivum
AAAAAAATGATGAGAGAAAAAGAGAGAAGGGACAATGTTACTATCCTTTTACCACACTTGTGCTTCAAAGTAGCACCGTGATCTTCATGATAGAGAGTCTCTCATTTTGTCACTTTCATATACTAGTGGGAAATTTCATTATAGAACTTGGGTTGTATATTCCAATGATGGGCTTCCCAAATGCCCGAGGTCTTCGTGAGCAAGCAAGTTGGATGCACACCCACTTAGTTTCTTTTTGAGCTTTCATACACTTATAGCTCTAGTGCATCCGTTGCATGGCAATCCCTACTCCTTGCATTAACATCAATTGATGGGCATCTCCATAGCCCGTTGATTAGCCTCTTTGATGTGAGACTTTATTCCTTTTTGTCTTCCCACATAACCCCTACCATTATACCTTATTCCACCATAGTGATATATCCATGGCTTGCACTCATGTATTGCGTAAGAGTTGAAAAGGCTGAAGCGCGTTAAAAGTATAAACCAATTGCTTGGCCAAAACCGGGGTCGTACATGATATGAATATTTTGTGTGGGGAAGATGGAGCATAGCCAGACTATATGATTTTGTAGGGATAACTTGCTTTGGCTATGTTATTTTGATAAGACATAATTGCTTAGTTAGTATGCTTGAAGTATTATTGTTTTTATGTCAACATTAAACTTTTATCTTGAATCATATCAAATTTGAACATTCATGCCACAATAAGAAGAATTATATTGAAATTATGCCAAGTAGCATTCCACATCAAAAATTCTGTTTTTATCATTTACCTACTCGAGGACGAGCATAAATTAAGCTTGGGGATGCTTGATACATCTCCAACGTATCTATAATTTTTTATTGTTCCATGCTATATTATATTCTGTTTTGGACATTATTGGGCTTTATTATACACTTTTATATTATTTTTTGGACTAACCTATTAACCGGAGGCCCAGCCCAGAATTGTTGTTTTTGCCTATTTCAGAGTTTCGCAGAAAAAGAATCAAACGGAGTCCAAATGGAATGAAACCTTCGGGAACGTGATTTTCGGAACGAACATGGTCCAGAGGACTTGGACCCTACGTCAAGACATCAACCAACAGGGCACGAGGTAGGGGGGCGCGCCTACCCCCTGGGCGCGCCCTCCACCCTCGTCGGCCCCTTGTTGCTCCACCGACGTACTCCTTCCTCCTATATATACCTACGTACCCCCAAACTACCAGATACGGAGCAAAAAACCTAATTCCACCACCGCAACCTTCTGTACCCGTGAGATCCCATCTTGGGGCCTGTTCCGGAGCTCCACCGGAGGGGGCATCGATCATGGAGGGCTTCTACATCAACACCATCGCCTCTCCGATGATGTGTGAGTAGTTTACCTCAGACCTTCAGGTCCATAGTTATTAGCTAGATGGCTTCTTCTCTCTTTTTGGATCTCAATACAATGTTCTCCCCCTCTCTCCTGGAGATCTATTCGATGTAATCTTCTTTTGCGGTGTGTTTGTTGAGACCGATGAATTGTGGGTTTATGATCAAGTTTATCTATGAACAATATTTGAATCTTCTCTGAATTCTTTTATGTATGATTGGTTATCTTTGCAAGTCTCTTCGAATTATCGGTTTGGTTTGGCCTACTAGATTGATCTTTCTTTCAATGGGAGAAGTGCTTAGCTTTGGGTTCAATCTTGCGGTGTCCTTTCCCAGTGACAGTAGGGGCAGCAAGGCACGTATTGTATTGTTGCCATCGAGGATAACAAGATGGGGTTTATATCATATTGCATGAGTTTATCCCTCTACATCATGTCATCTTGCTTAAAGCGTTACTCTCTTCTTATGAACTTAATACTCTAGATGCATGCTGAATAGCGGTCGATGTGTGGAGTAATAGTAGTAGATGCAGGCAGGAGTCGGTCTACTTGTCTCGGACGTGATGCCTATATACATGATCATACCTAGATATTCTCATAACTATGCTCAATTCTGTCAATTGCTCAACAGTAATGTGTTCACCCACCGTAATACTTATGCTCATGAGAGAAGCCACTAGTGAAATCTATGGCCCCGGGGTCTATTTTCCATCATATTAATCTCCCATCAACAAGCTATTTCCGTTGCCTTTTATTTTGCTTCTATTTTACTTTGCATCTTTATCATAAAAATACCAAAAATATTATCTTATCATATCTATCAGATCTCACTCTCGTAAGTGACCGTGTAGGGGTTGACAACCCCTTATCGCATTGGTTGCGAGGATTTATTTGTTTGTGTAGGTGCTAGGGACTCGTGCGTGGTCTCCTACTGGATTGATACCTTGGTTCTCAAAAACTGAGGGAAATACTTACGCTGATTTACTGCATCACCCTTTCTTCTTCAAGGGAAAACCAACGCAGTGCTCAAGAGGTAGCATACAGCACTCGTCTTCTTCTTCGTCTTCTTGAAATTCACATTTTTAAATTTCTTATTGATGTATTTATGACCGTCTTCCAGAAAATGATTCCCACAAGCTTGACTCAGTCTATGCGCACAGTGAAGATCTTGGCAATAAAATCTATCGGCCCCAATTTGGATCAAGTTGTTGGATTCCTTACATGCTTTCCGTGCATGGAGAAGCTACTCATCAAGGTGAAACTTCTTTCCTATTAGTAAACGGTAATCACAACGTAGCTCAAATTTTTCGTAATTTTCCCAAATTACGATGACAAGTGTAGTGTTCAAAACTGCATCTACGCACTGCACTGAAAGAAACGTTTTTAGTATTTTTCTCACGTGATCACCTGCATCTTTTTTTGTTGTACTACTATAGTAGCCTAGGCTAGTCATAGTGGAATGTAACTTAGACTACTCCAGTAACTCTATGGTTACCCTAAGAGCAAGTACTACCTCCATCCTGGTTTACTCTTCCTATTTTGTAGTATTAAAATTTGACCATAGATTTAACTGACAAAATGTTAATGTGTGTCACTAAGAACTATATCGTTGGATTCGTATTTGAACATAATTTCAAATGGTGTAATTTTTAGTGACATGATTGGCATTTTCTTACGTAAATCTATGGTCAAAATTTTATACTAAATAAGAGGTAGTACAAAAGTGGGCTATAACGGCCCTCCACTATGTAGGCCAAAACACGTGCCAAATTCACTTGTGATGCATTTGGCATCGATGCCCCTCCATTGCTCACCTGGTGCCCCAATCTGGATCACCTACTTTGCTCCGGTGCCAAATTAACTCACGCAATGAAAAAACACTTGCGTGGGAGAGAGAGAGGACTGAGGCAATAAAAAAAGTCTTGCTTGGGAGAGTGAGAGGCTGGTGTAGTTGGTTTGATTGATTTGTTTATACATGTGGGTCTGTGTGAACAGCGGTGCCAACTCTCTCACATCGCGAGAGCGGTGCCAAAATCTTTTGATTTGACATCGATGC
>NW_025241151.1:0-3408 GCF_018294505.1 Triticum aestivum
AAGTGTACGTTTGGTTAATTGTAAGAAGAACGTGTACCTGGGTCATCGTCGATTTCTTCCCCGAAATCATAACGTAAGAAAGAAAGGCAAGCATTTCAACGGCAAGGCAGATCACCGGCCGAAGCCTGCGGAACGTACTGGTGCTGAGATATTTGATATGGTCAAGGATTTGAAAGTCATCTTTGGAAAGGGTCCTGGCGGACAATCAGTTCCGCGGGGAGTTGACGGGCACGCACCCATGTGGAAGAAGAAATCTATATTTTGGGAGCTAGAATATTGGAAAGTCCTAGATGTCCGCTCTGCAATCGACGTGATGCATGTTACGAAGAATATTTGCGTGAACCTGCTAAGCTTCTTGGGCGTGTATGGGAAGACAAATGATACAAAGGAAGCACGGCAGGACCAGCAACTTTTGAAAGACCCAGATGACCGGCATCCGGAATGGTTTCAAGGTCGTCCCAGCTACGCTCTTACCAAAGAAGAGAAGGTCATTTTTTTTGAATGCCTGAGCAGTATGAAGGTTCCGTCTGGCTTCTCGTCGAATATAAAGGGAATAATAAACATGGCGGAGAAAAAGTTCCAAAACCTGAAGTCTCACGACTGCCACGTGATTATGACGCAATTGCTTCCGATTGCTTTGAGGGGGCTCCCACCGGAAAATGTTCGAGTAGCCATTGTGAAGCTATGTGCATTCCTCAATGCAATCTCTCAGAAGGTAATCAATCCAGAAGATCTACCACGGTTACAGAACGATGTGGTCCAATGCCTTGTCAGTTTCGAGTTGGTGTTCCCACCATCCTTCTTCGATATTATGACGCACCTCCTGCTCCACCTAGTCGAAGAGATTTCCATTCTCGGTCCTGTATTTCTACACAATATGTTCCCCTTTGAGAGGTTCATGGGAGTATTAAAGAAATATGTTCGTAACCGTGCTAGGCCAGAAGGAAGCATCGTCAAGGGCTATGGAAATGAGGAGGTAATTGAGTTCTGTATTGACTATGTTCCTGACCTTAAGCCGATTGGTATTCCTCAATCGCGGCACGAGGGGAGACTAAGTGGAAAAGGCAAGATCGGAAGGAAATCCACGATATGTATGGACGGTCATTCTATGACTGAAGCACACCACACAGTTCTGCAAAATTCCAGCTTTGTGGCTCCGTACTTCGAGCAACACAAGAATATTTTACGCTCGGACAACCCGGGGAAGCCTGAATCCTGGATTAGAAAGGCCCACATGGAGACTTTCGGCAGTTGGTTGCGAAAACATTTAATGAATGACAATGATGTTGGAGATCAGCTGTACATGTTGGCCAAGAAACCATCTTCGACTATAACGATTTTCCAAGGGTACGAGATAAATGTGAATACATATGTATTAACGCGCGCGACTCTCTTTCTTTTTTTAGCCCTCCGGATCGAGTACGACAAAGCGTGGCAAATCCAAGGCGATGAAAACAGGAGAAACATATGCCATTGAGTTTGTCAGTGAAACCGGCAAGCCCCTACAGCACACCTCAAAGTTTATCAACCAATGCGGAGTCGTTGTTAGAGACAACGTCCCGATCACCGTCCAGGAATGGAAGGAGCCAAAGAAGGCACGTCTTGGTTTCAGTTTTGTCGACAAGAGAACGAAAAAGGATTGCTGGAGAAAGCTTATGGAACATTTCATTCTACCTCCGGAATACAACAAAGTCGATGAATTCGGTAACGAGGTTCCGGGTGGACGTCAGAGGAGGAGGCTAGTTAAAGAGTTCGCTCTTCAGAAGATGGGCGAAGCATTCCGGAACTTCAAGAAAAATTTAACCCGTGACTATGTCAACAAGGGCAAGACTCCGGATTTCAATGGACGACATGAGAAACTGAAAGATGATTGGCCAGAATTTGTGAGGCAAAAGCAATCGGAGCATTTCAAGGAAATATCAAAAAAAAAATAAGGATAATGCGAGTAAGAAAAAGTTCCATCATATTATGGGGCCAGGAGGATACCGCCTTTCGGAGCCTAGGTGGCAGAAGATGGAGGAGGACCTGAGGGTGCGAGGAATCCCTCTAGGTACAGAGGGATGGGACCCAAGGGCCAAAAGCTGGTGGTACGGGCATGGGGGATCGCTAGACCCGGAGACAGGGGTGTGTGTTCACCGGCAGAGACAGTTTGCTCCCACCCAAGCCCTTATTGACGCAATGACCCAAGCTCAAGAGGGCTTGATCAAGTTCAACAGAGAGAAAGACGCACTGACAACAGCCCTCGGGAATGATGAACATGGAGGACGTGTACGAGGCAAAGGCAAAGTTCCGTGGAAAGTAGGGTTTTCCCAGGACAATGACCCGTACTGTTACAGAAGCCGTAAGAGAAAGACGGACCGGGATGCAGATCTTATGACGAAGTTTGCATCGGAACTCCATGAGTTGAAGCAGACCGTGCATGAACTAGTAAAAGAAAAATCGGCTGCAGGGCCGCATGAAGATCATGAAGCGGATCGCGGAAGCCAGCAGCGGAGAAGCAGCGTGGCTTCCACGGATGCCCCGCCTGGTGCTAGTGCACCGATGATCGAGATTCGTGCACCGGAGCCTCACTACCCCGTGGATGATGTAAAGGAGATGAAAGAATGTGATCTGCATTATCCCGTGGGGAACGTTTCCACGAAGGTAGCTAGCGGCAGTGCTTTACCCTGTACACCTGGCGCACTCCACCACAACAACCCCATTGCATATGGCTATGCTCGTGTCACGGTGGAAGACATAGTCCAAGGGTTTGAGGACCTGGAGATTGACAAACCTACACCCGAAGGGGAGAGAAGACTTGGAGATGTCAAGCGCCAGTTCATTCTATGAAAAAAGAAGTACATAGTGTTTCCAGGCGAGGTGCCAAGGCTAGCAAGTCCACCCCCCTCCGATGGTGGTGGTGGTGGTGGCGGCGGTGGTGGCGGCGCTGGTGGTCGTGGTGGTTCACCTACACCTCCTTCACGCCATTCGACGCCGTCCCCCGATCCACAACCTCCGGCGGGTACGACGCCCCCCAATCCTCCTCCGGCGGGTACGACGCCCCCCAATCCACCTCCGGCGAAGAAGCAGAAGCAGGCGGACAGCAAGGAAACCCGCTCCTGGACTATTAACCCGGACCCTTATGTACCTAAGACCACAAGGGTACCGGAGCCATCACTGAAGCCTCTCCTCCCAAGGCCTGGGGAACTTAGTGAAGCTGAAACCAAATTGGCCGCGTCTGCTGATTATGAGAAATGGAAGGCGGATATGAAGGCGATAAAAGAGCCTGAGCCCAAGCAAGTATTCACTGAGAAGCAAAAGAAGTGGGCTAAGGATTTTTTGACGACACCGTCCCAAGCCGAGCTGAATATGCCTGACGACTATGGACATGAACTTCGTAGGCAAGCAAAAATATTGAAGGAGGAGAAA
>NW_025241152.1:0-3407 GCF_018294505.1 Triticum aestivum
GGGGGGGGGTTGCTTTGCCTTTTATTTTGTTAGTTTCGTTTTCTTTCTACTTTTCTTTTCTATTTTTATTTCATTTTGATTCATTACAGTTTTATAAAACCTAAAAGCAAGTCCCAATTTAGCAATAATAATTATGCTACTCACCTATTAATTTCAGGCAACTAAATAAGATATTCTGATATTTTATAAATAAAAAGGCATTTATATAATTGTTTTACCTACTGCTTTAATTACCTAAATGCATTTAAACCTTTTACAATAAATGTGTTTCCTCCACCATAATTTCCTATGAATTGATTGGTTCACTCCGAACATTTTAGTTTTAAAATTTGAAAAGTTTTATTGTTTGCCTGATTTTGAATTTGAATTTGAATCGGTCTTGAACTAACTCGAGATTAGCAACTATAATCGAGGTGACGTGGCATCATTAGCAGAGGATCACTGTAGCTTAATTACCCGGGTGTCACAATTTTTTTATTGTTTTTTTTACATCCCCGTTTGCGATTAATGCACCGCACACAGTGTCGTCAAAGGGTCCCTGGTCATAGTGTCGCGTTAGCAGCATCCTGCAGTAGTGTATGATCAGATATATATCCATGAATGTTATTTGAGTCCTATTTTGATCTCTTATATGCATGATTATTTATAGCCTCGTATTTCTTCTTCGAATCTTTGGTTTAGTTAGGCCAACTAGATCGATTTTTCTTGCCATTGGAAGAGGTGCTTTCTGATGGGTTCGATCGTGCGGTGTTCTTCCCTAGTGATAAAAGGGGCAGCAAGACATGTATGTATCATTGCTATTAAGGATAACAATATGGGGTCTATTCCCACATGAGTAGATCTCGTCTACATCATGTCATCGTTCTTATTGCATTACTCCATTTTCCATGAACTTAATACACTAGATGCATGATGGATAGTGGTCGATGTGTGGAGTATAGTAGTAGATGTAGGCAGGAGTTGATCTAGTAATCTTGGATGTGATGCCTATATATTGCTCATTGCCTGGATATCGTCATAATTATTTGAGGTTCTATCAATTGCCCAACAGTAATTCATTTACCCAACGTGTGCTATTTCTTGAGAGAAGCCACTAGTGAAATCTACGGCCCCCGGTTCTATTCTTTATCATATTTGCTTTCCAGTCTTTTATTTGCCACTTCTGTTTTCAGATCTACTACTTCAAAAACCCAAAAATACCTCGCTGCACTTTTTATTACTTATTTTATTTCGCGTTTTATCGAGGTCTATTTATCCAATCTACCACAAACTTATCTATATTTTTTACCGTGGAGTGATTGACAACCCCTCTTATGCGTCGGGTTGCAAGTATTTGTCCTTTGTGTGCCAGTACCATTTACATAGTGTTGTTTTGTTCTCCTACTAGATTGATACCTTAGTTTCATAACTGAGGGAAATACCTACTGTAGTTGTGTTGCATCATCCCTTCCTCTTTGGGGAAATATCGACGTATCTTCAAGTGACATCATGAAACATATGAAAGCACACTGCACAATCATGTGGAAGAAGGCTAGTACTAACCTCTCATGATGTAGAATTCAAACAACTCACAAGAAGGAGATCTGAAACAAATCTGCCAGCACGGATACGAAGTCAGATCTCCTCTTGTGCAGTTCCACTAAGATCAAGCAATCAAGCAATGTTGTCGGTGTGACATTTGAATTGAACCGCACAAAACACTCCAAAAAAAGTGTTTTGTGCAGTGCAACAAAAGGTCACAATAACAACAAGGTGAAGTAGATAACCTTATTTACATAGAGGTGCAAAGGAAACAATTACTGGTTAATAACGGTGGATGACACACAAGCCCACAAAAAGAAGCATCTAACTTATCTAAATGGGAAAGAAAGAAAGACATTAGCATTTATCAAACAATGGCATCGATTCATATTAACAGAGAGATTATATTAACAATAAAATTCGTTAAACATGTATTTGCTTTTAACTGTGGAACTGCTTCAATTTTCCAGCGGCGTTATTAGATTAACAATAGCTAAAGAGTTGTATGGTATAGTGGACGCACCAGCACCATGTGCATCTACCAATGTATAAAGGGGTGATGCACAGACTGTTGCAACAAATAACCAAGGAGCATATTTGTGTTGGTCCTATTTTTGTTCTCTTTAGACACCTTTCCCTATGTGAGGGTAGCAAATCTAGTCCTGCTCAAACTCTACATCCTTGTCCCCCACCCACAAAAAGATCAGTTCCTTACAGATGTGTGTACTGCATTTTTCATTGTTTTCCCTTTTCAACCAACATAGGTGTTGGATAGCCAGTCTGTACTACTTTCCCCCCTTCCTTTCCTCTTTGAACCACGTCCTAGATTCATGCTATACAACTTTCCCCACTACTTTCTTGTTTGATCCAACACCTAGATTTGAGTGCAGAAGAGAAAAAATCCACATGCAGCTAGACCAATGACTATGGATTAAGTAAATTATACCTTAAGGTTCTCGGGGTGTGGCTCGGTGGGCGGCCGTGTAGGAACGAAGTATGTCTACCATACTTTAGGGGGAGTCTATTTCATCATCGAGCAAAGTAACACTTATTCACTCTTATTGAAATTACTTGTCACTTATCTATCTTCACTTTGATGATTATCTGTTTTGTCAACAACTGTTCAAAAAGGGGGAGATTGTTGGTGCAATAATTTGCCTCCTTATGTTTTGGAGTTCATTGACATAAATAGTATGGGATTTATGTGATTGCTAGTGCACACAAAGTAACATGTCCCTGGAATCAAGAGGAGTTTGATTCAAATGACAAAGACAATCCTCTGTGTGGCAGTGAAGGTTATCACCGAAGAGTATGATTACAAGAGTGACCCCTCAAAAATTGCTGACATGAAGCAACTGATTCGGTGCCTATCCAAAGGAAGTGATTGCGTTCGAAAAGATTGAAGACGAAGTGAAGATGTAGCATTTATTTCATTGTTTATCTTCTTTTTATTGAGTCACAGGACCACCGTACTATGAAGAGGGGTATAGCGTTTGAAACTTTGATTCTCTGATGCTAAACCCAAATCCTATGAAAGTTGCGAGAGAAATCTCTTTGTGTTCCGAGCAAATACTTGTCAGCAAGAGACTGTGATCTTCTTCGCTGTGCGAGATTTGTCTCTGACCGAGGAGTTAGCATTACTTGTTCCTCAAGTAATGTTACCATTGCTCCAAAAATCTGACCATTGTGAATGTGTCGGTTGGCCATTGGCTGGATCCCGTGTCTAAAATGGTCATTTCCCACCAGGGAAGGTTGCAGCTATAAATAGGCACCCCGCACCGGCTTTGTCCGGTCGCTGCTCCATTTGACTATGAGAAGATTGTTGAGCAACCCCCTCTCCTGAATGATTTGAATTTAAAATCCACCAAGAGAAAATCCCTAGAGCC
>NW_025241153.1:0-3407 GCF_018294505.1 Triticum aestivum
AGGTTTCAACTTGCAAATAAATTTCACCGAGTCATAGTATGCCATGAAAATGCAATGAACTATATGTGCACCATTTCAACATAATACTGATATGAACTAGCTCATGCATAACATCAAGTTACTCTACTGCATATCCTTAACCATTCAACTAAAATATCATTGATAACATAACAAGCATAGCATGAACATGAAACTAGCATCAAATGATACTAGGTGAATTTCTATATGCATTATAAAAGACCATATTCAAGTGAAAATCATAGTTATTGAAATGAAATTCTTGCAAATATCTGTGATGGCTTGCCTTAGTGCAGAGGAGGGTCATACTCCTCCTAGTTATCCCCAAGGAAGGTTCCTTCAGAAAACATTTAAAAATGGCAAAAGAAAATGTCACATAACACATTTAAATACAACAGAAAAGATTTATAGCAAGCAAAAATCTCATCTTTTGCATGCTGATAGAGGAGATCAATACAAAACTAGTGCAAAAAGAATCAATTCATTTAGACTTACATAATAGAAACTAGGACTGGTCAAAGTTTGGTCAAATTTATGAATTTAAATTGATTTTTAGAAAATATGGGGAGGGGGTGACGTCGAAGGTGTAAACCAGCGGGCGCCTCCACTCATACCACTTCGGAAGGCGTCTGAATGGCTGACCAGCAGGCCCCCGTGGCCAAGTTCAGAGAGAGAGGGGGGAATAGAGAGAGGGCGGCTTGTCGCCGGTGGTTCTCCGGCAAGGATGGCTCGGCTGCCGCCGGCGAGAGGGGGGATGGAAGTGTCAGTCCACTGCGAGCATTCATGTAACCGCAGGGTGGCTAGAGGTGGATGGAGGAGGTCGTCGTGGCCTTCTCCAATGGCGGCTGTGGACAGAGGTCACCAGAGACGAAGATGCCGGCGAGCTGGGATGGCTTCGGGGGCTCCAATCACGTCGCCTAGGACCAGTGAAGCTCCACGGACGCGCCTAGCTCATCGGAGGAGGTTGAAGATTGGTGAAGGAAGCAGGGCACCGAGGAGGGATCGACATCGATCTCCGGTGCAGGACGGCGGCCAGAGGCCCACCTGGACTGACCGCGGTCTTCTAGGAGGTGTAGTTGGATCAGAGGAGGGGTCTGAGGTGCTCGGAGAAGAGAGGGAGGACCTCTATTTATAGGTGAGTAGAGAGGGGATCAAGAGCTCCGGCGAGCTCTCTGGAGATGGCGGGTAGCGATGAAACGGGTCAAATAGAGAGAGAGAGAGAGAGAGATAGAGAGAGAGAGATAGAGAGAGGGGGGGGAGAAGCGGCCAGGGGTCACACCGCCACTATGGGAGCTTGCAGCCGAGCACAGGACGCGCGGGAAGGCGACAATAGCGAGCACGACCTCACTGTGCGCTCGGGCATGACGTGCTTGAGATCACTGCGGCGAGCTCCGGCGTTGGCGAGCGGCAGGGAGGAGTCAAGGAGGAGTAGACAGGGCAAATGGCGCGGTGCGGCAATCTAGCTTGGCCTCAGGCACGGGCACGGGCGCGACAGTGGCGCTGGCGCAGCCTAGAGCGTGCCAAATGCATGCCAGGGCTCCTGTCCACACGCGGCCACCGCATGATCTGTGGCAAGACGGTGTCCTGAGGAATTTTAATCATGTCAGTAGTGTTGTTCGTGCAGTGTTAGGTCTAGCAGAGGTGATGGCACACTGCTAGGCCGACCAGATTGAACAAGAGAGCCTCAGCAAGTTCCTGGACAGAAACTTGTGAGCAAGTTTGGGAAGAAACCAGAGAGAGTTAAGAGCTGATCTTTGGGGGTTAAGCTTATCTTAGGAAGGTAATGATGCCCTAAAAATTTCAGCTCCAGAGGATCACGCAGAAAATGCACTTCCTTCACAACATGCATTTTTTGACCAGAAAGGAAAAGATTTTCTGTAGCAAAAATACTCCAAAAAACCATGAAACATTTTTGCACAGGAACTTGGTCCAAGGTCCAAAGAATTTTGGGAATTTTCTCAGATTTTTTTGGGCAAGAAAAATGAGGGTTGCTTTGGAGCAGAAGTGAATGAAGAGCTTTATCAGAGAGAAAATGAATATTTTTCATTTAAGAAAAATATTCCCAAGACAATGTTGAGGTATGACAGAGGGCAAGAGATGTGTTTGAGGGTGAGATGAGTCACTTGGGATGAAAATCAAAGAAATGGGTTGATTCAAAACTCAAATTCAATTCAAAATGCAATAAAACCAAGAAAAAAGAAAAGGGGCAAAATCCAGGATGTCACAGTGTGGGCCCCATGGTCGGCCCAAGTGACATCCTTCGGGCGCCTTCCTCTTCCGCATCAAAATTCCCAGCATGTTTTCTTGTATTTTGTTGGTGAAGTCTTAATACCTGCCACGTAATGACAACATATGCAACTATGTAAAATGGCATTAGTTTAACATATATTATTCAATACAGACAAGTTCATAGGAGAAACCATAAGAAAATTGGTCCAATAGGTAGCTAGATTTTGGATGCATCATCTACTCGGTTGGAGCATATATCCAATGAGGTTTTTACCAAGCATATAGATGATAGTTTAGTCTACGGATTGGTCTTCCATCACCCTAGGTTTTTATTTTCTTGCTTTGTCAAACCATGTCGCCTTTTTCCATCTGTTTTGTACGTGTTGGACTATGTGCATCTAGTTATGCATAAGCCAGGTTGGTTTGCACTCAGTACAACTGTGTCACCTTGACGGAACGATTGAATGAAATTACCATCGGAAAAAAAATCTCATAGTTTCTCCATGAATTAACATTTACATGTTGGTAACTTGAATAATGTGTTCATCGCCAATGATGGGCTGATGTGCATTTAGGACTCGAATATCTGCACACCAATCCCGTGGCTCAACCTTACGTCTCACATATCCTACTGAATGATAACTTCGAGGCGAATGTCGTTGATTTCACGTTGTTCAAGACTTTCAATCAAGACAGTGATACCCATGTCTCCACAGTCAGGCTAGTTGGCACACACAACTAACATGCCCCCAAGTACATGCCTGTGACGCCCGGGAAATTAAGCTACAGTGATCCTCTGCTAGTGATGCCACGTCACCTCAATTATAGTTGCTAATCTTGAGTTAGTTCAAAACCGGTCCAAAATTCAAAATTCAAATTAATGATAACAATAAAAGTTTTCAAACTTTAAAACTAAAATATTCGAGTTGTGCCAAATAATGCAAAGTTAATTGTGGTGAAGAAACCACATTTTTATAAAATGTCTAAATGCATTCAAATAATTAAAACTGTAGGTAAAACAAATAAATAAATGTGTTGGTATTTTATAAAATACTAAACTATATTATTTGGGGGTTAAACCTCTTTGTGGTAGAGGTATAATTAGTGTTACTATTTAAGATACAACTTTTATGTTTTATAAAACTAGAATAAAATAAAAC
>NW_025241154.1:0-3406 GCF_018294505.1 Triticum aestivum
CCCATGAATAGGATCAAACCTTATTCCATGCTATTTCCATAAGATTCTTCTTTCTTATTCTTAAGCAAGCCCTCGAGAGGGCTTAGTTGATCATGATTTCTGTTTTCTCTTTCTTTTCCTTTTTGTTTGTTTCGAGAAAGATATCGTCCGATTCTCCTTCTATTGATTCTTTTCCGATCGAGATGTACGGATCTATGTGTCTACATACATAGATTCTGTTCTGGGTGGGTGGGTGGGCTCTGGTCTGGTCTGGTCTGAAGAATATGTGGATGTGGAGGATGAAGAAGAAGAGGAAGAAGAAGAGGAGAACAAGACCAAGCCCTCCACAAGAAGAAGAAGAAAAGGAAAAGGAGGAAAAGTGGTTTGCTTCAATGACTGCAGCCTCACCCAGGTCCTCGAGTTCCAGCCTAGGTCACTATGCATGCTCTCCTTTCCTTTTGAGTAGTACTCTAAACGCTCTTATATTAGTTTACGGAGGGAGTATAATTTATTTACTTGCTCTGAAATTCATCCGCTCACAAACTCCTAAACTCAATCCTAAAGCACACTCAACTCACCTGAAATTCTTTTCTTTTCATTTCTTTTCATTATATGTAATGTATGCCTGCCGCACCTTAATTACTCGGCTTATCATGCATGCATGCATGCCAGCATCACACCAAGTTTATTTATGCTTGATTACTTACTCATAGGTTTACGCTTACTGGTTTAATCTCATCAACTGACTCGACTCGAGCGACACATAACCATTTCATTTCCCTAGTTAGTTTACACAAGTTTTTGTTTTTGGCCTGTGTTGTTGTTTGCTAACGAGGAGAGGACGCCATCTCCTTGTGTGCCCGACTTTGCACTTGGCTCTGTCTGTGGACCACAAACTAGGGTCTGATGATGGATGATCATCATATTCATATTCATCCATCCTCATAGGTCATCTCTAGTGACTCCTACATCTTCCTTCCTTGTGACTTGACTTGAATTAATCAATCAATTAGCTTATTCCTGCCTGCTAGCTACCACTTTGCTTCAGCTCTTCTATATTATATTAGGTGTTTGGTGTTTTTCTCTTTCTTTCTTTCTTTTTTATACATGCGAATGCGAATGCAAGTGTTTTTCAGACTTGTTTCTTGAGAAAAACAAATGCCAGACTCAGACTGCCCTGAATTGGTTTTGGTTTTGGTTTTGGTTCCTCCTCATCGATCTCCAGTGGCCGCCGTGACGAGGTTCACAGCTCCGCCTATGGAATTTTCTTTATGGCCTGCCGCTCCACTTGTGCCGTCTCTGGGGATAATCATGAGGGAGGGTCAGGGAACCAAGGCTTGAGCTGCCGCAACGCAAAGAACATGGTGGTGACAAGCCTTAGCCGCCTCAAGCCTGCGGGCACATGGTGGTGACAAGCCTTAGCCGCCTCAAGCCTGCGGGCAAGGAAGATGAGGTCCATGGTGGGAGGGGAGCCCGGCCGATGATGTCGGCGGCAGATGGGGGTCAGTGAGTGAGCAGACCGACGGCCTTATCCGCAGGAGCCTCGCCCACAGGTACGGTGTATATATATATATATATATATATATATATATATATATATATATATATATATATATGTGTGTGTGTGTGTGTGTGTGTGTGTGTGTGTGTCTCCAGTCCAGTTGGTTCTCACACATAATTTCATTCAGAAAGTGCATACTAGCTACTATATATATATATATTTTCATTCACAAGAAGAGAAGAGAAGAGAAGAGAAGAGAAGATTAATGTGGTGAATGAATTTGGTTAGCCACGTACAGATGAGAAGGAAGGTGGATGGAGCTCCTCCAACGCCTCAAGGCCCCTCCAGCATGCATGCATTTTTATGAATTCTGAGGAGAGGACGGCAGGAAGGAAAGCCGAGCTAGCGGGAGCCGGCGGCAAGATTCATATAGCAGCAGAGCAGAGTCTTGTCCGCAACAACACTGGATGCAATGCCTCTGTCTATCTAGTCTTAATTGTGGGCAGGCAGAAAGAAAGCAAGGTGTTGTTGGATTACCTTACCTTATCCTTACCACGAGAGATTTGACAAGAGGGAGCTCAATGCATGCAATGAAGAATGTCATCTTGCTTGGCAGCAGAGCAGAGCAGAGTTGCAGCTGGGCCAACACGCTCCAGCAAGCACATGATTCCTTCCTTCCCTTTTTTTTCTTATGTGGCATGTATGTTACTCCCACTATGCATGCATGACTAGTCTTAGTCGTGTCAGTCTCCATGAAGATTATTGTAAGCTAGAGACAAGTTGTTCTTCTCCTACCTCGGCACCCCTACACTAGTAGAAAAAGAATTTTTAGTCCCGGTTCTGGAACCGGGACTAAAGGGTCGTTATTAAAGCCTCCCCTTTAGTCCCGGTTCTTACACGAACCGGGACTAAAGGCCCTCCACGTGGCCGCTGCCTGGAGGTCCACCTTTAGTCCCGGTTGGTACCACCAACCGGTACTAAAGAAAATTTTATGATTTTTTTGAATTTTTTTATTTTCAAATTTCTAAATTATTTTAACCTCTAATCTCTAATCACCCCTCATCACTGCTCAATTTAACCTCTAATCTCTAATCACCCCTCATCATTCCAAATCATCTAACTTTCCGGACGGTCACCCATCCTCTCACTACTCCAGCCTGAGCACGCTTAACTTCCGGGTTCTATTCTCCCTCGTTTCCAAGTCTGCACTTGTTGTTTTCCTGACAATAGTAAGATGTCAATCCTATTAACCCTCAGAAATTTAGATTGAGCATGAAGTCACACATTTCACTGTTTGAGTTTGAAACTATTGTTCTAAAAAACAATAATTATTTAGTAACACTAATATTTCTTGAATAAGTAGTTTGACCACAGTTTGACCAGATTTGACCAAAATTCAAAAAAACTGAAATAATTATTTAGTAACACTAATATTTCTTGAATAATTAGTTTGACCATTGTTTGACCATAGTTTGACCAAAATTCAAAAAAACTGAAATAATTATTTAGTAACACTAATATTCTTGAATAATTATTTAGTAACACTAATACTTCTTGAATAAGTAGTTTGACCAGATTTAACAAAAATTCAAAAAAAAACTGAAATTTGAGCATAACCTTTTTTCCTTTTAGAATTTGAGGATTCTAAAAATTTGCAAACAGGAGGATTCTAAAAATTTGCAAACAGGCCGTAGGCTGTCAAAATCGGATGCGGATTTTCGTGTTGAACATTTTGATATATTATACGGTTTTTTCTGACATCGTATGCAAAAGTTATAGCCGTTTTACATTTTCCCTACACTTTTTGCAAAAGATGTCCAAATTTAAGTTTTTAAATTTTCCTAACTAGTACATGTAGTAACATAACTACATCTGGAAGGATTTTAATTTTTGAAGTTTTTATCATTTTCTTTTGCTTTTTAGAAA
>NW_025241155.1:0-3406 GCF_018294505.1 Triticum aestivum
TTTTTAAGCAAAGCTACAGTGGCCTCTTCAGAGGAGCTAGCAACAATTATGTCATCTACATAAATGAGCATGAAAATGATCACCTTTCCCCTCTTGAAATAAAACAAGGAGGTATCTCCCTTGGATGGCCGAAAACCAAGTTGTTGTAGCTTTGAATTTAGTCTTGAATACCAGGCTCTAGGTGCTTGTTTTAACCCATACAGAGCCTTGTCCAACCTACACACATGTTGTGGTTTAGTATTATCCACAAAGCCAGATGGTTGTCGCATATAGACCTCTTCCTCGAGAACGCCATGTAGAAACGCATTCTGTACATCCAATTGACGAAGACTCCACCCCCTGGATACAACAATAGACAAAACCAGTCTGATAGCAGCAGCTTTAACAACTGGACTGAACGTGTCCTCATAATCAATGCCATAGCGTTGCTTAAAGCCTTTAGCCACTAACCTAGCTTTGCATCTATCTATTGTCCCATCAGAGTTTCTCTTTATTTTATACACCCACTTACAATCTATAATGTTTCTACCTAGCCTAGGTGGAACTAGACGCCAGGTTTTTTCTTCATGAGTGCATCATATTCTACTTCCATAGCATTTTTCCAGTTTTTATCTTGCAAGGCTTCAATTGGATCACGAGGTTCTTGAGTGGCAGCAAAGTTTACCACCTTAAATTTTTTATCATACCTGACTGTTCCATTCTTAGGAACCATGGGTTTGAAAATACCTCGTTTAGAACGTGTATTAGGACGTTCAGGATTTGTGGCCACAGAGGATCCGGTGGTTGGCGCAGAGGATCCGCTACCTCGTACCACCAGAGAATCGGCCTCGTCTGTCGCGCGGTTGGGCGTCGGATCCCGCGTCTGATCCAGCCGGTCGGGCGTCGGATCCCGCGTCCGCTCCAGGACCACCAGATCTGGCGAGGGGGAATCAGCGCCAGGGGACTGGCGCACGCCATCATTGCCTGTGGCGGATGGCGAGCCAGGCCCACTCAGACGCCGCCTGCTGTCGGTGGGGGACCCACCTGTATCAGTGTCCCCGCCCCGCGCGGGTGACTCGCGCCGCGTGTCACGTGCGGACGGGCTGTCGGCTGGTCCAGCGCCTGGCGCGCCTGGCGGTGTCGGGGGCGTTCCCGTGTCAGGCTCCTCTGCGCCGCCGCCAAATCTCTCGGGATTGGCAACTCCAGGAGAATCCGCCTCGTGTCCAGCGCTGGTCCAATTTGGCCTCATGTACTGCTGCATAAAATGACGATCGGAGGTGCTGTTTTTTTTACTGTTTTTCTCAGCACAGCCTCCATTAGTGGCAGGATTAGGATTATTAAACACATGATCATCAGCAGAACATTCACCCCCATGATCAGAAGGATTTAATAACTCCGGAGAAAGTAACAAAATTTCAGCATGGAGCCGTGCACCGGCGTTTGGATGGAGGCTAGCAAAAGGAAAAACATTCTCGTCGAAGATGACATCTCTGGATATATAGACACGACCAGTAGATATATCAAGACATTTAAAACCTTTGTGCAAATTGCTGTACCTAAGAAAAGCACATTGCTTAGACCGGAACTGAAGTTTGTGATTGTTATAGGGTCGAAGATTGGGCCAGCAAGCACACCCAAAGATTCGAAGGATAGAATTAGTTGGGTTTTTCATGGAGTAGTTTTTCATAGGGTGTTTCAAAATTGATAACCTTGCTAGGGATTCGGTTTATCAAATAAGTAGCAGCAATGAAAGCCTCATCCCAAAATTTCAAAGGCATGGAGGCTTGAGCAAGAAGAGATAGCCCTACTTCGACAATGTGTCTATGTTTTCTCCCAGCTGACCCATTTTGATTCACTTATTGACTTAGGATAAGGCAATCGGTGACTTTTGCCTTTTTGGCATGCATCACATACATAATCTTTATTGAAAGAATTTGCACACGGGTGATTATTCTTGCTAATGATTTTGCTAACAATAAGAGGAGATGGATGGCTTAGACGTCGGTGCCACCTATCTGGAGATAGCTTGGTGGCACTGAGCATATGCTTCTTGACGTCGGATCCCGTGTGCCTAACCGGGTAGAGTCCTCGTGTACCCCTGCCTCGAAGGAGCACCTTCTTCGTTCCCCGTTCCTTGACAAGAAAAGAATAGGGATGAATTTCAACAAAGGAATTGTTGTCAAGAGCAAGGCGGCTAGCAGAAATTAGACTTTTGTTTGCTTGAGGCACATGAAGGATATTATTTAGAAGGAGATCACGATCAGGAGTGTGAATTGCCGAATGACCGATGTGTTTGATAACCATACCTGACCCACTGGCAGTGTGAATCTGCTCGTTTCCATTGTAGCAATCACGCACGGTCAGCTTCTCCAGGTCTCCAATGATGTGATCGGTGGCACCACTGTCCAAGTACCAATTTGTGTCAACCCCATACTGCGGTGCAGCTAGGTTGGCTGACTTCTCCTCCACGCCTTGGTAGGATTCGTCATAGCGCTTCCAGCATTTCCAAGCTGGATGGCCCACCTTGCCGCAAATTTGGCACTGGACTCTAGGGGCGGCAGAGGCATGGTTGTTGTAGTTGCCCCCGCCACCACCGTTGTGTCCACCGCCGCGCCCTCCTGACTTGGAGTAGCCGTCGCCGCGCCCGCCGCGGTCACCACCATTGCCGCCTTGGCGGCGAACGCGATCACCACCGCCACCGTTTCTGCGGCCTTGAGTAGCGGCGTTGGCAGAGGATTGAGACCCTCCACCCCGAAGATTGAGCCTCGTCTCGAAGCTAAGCAGCTGTGAAAACAGCTCGGCCACGGTCACCGGCTCCACCCGGGAACACATGGCGGACACCACCGGGTTGAAATCTTCATCTAGCCCGGTGAGGATGTGGGAGACGATGTCGTCGTCGTCCACCTTCTTCCCTGCAGTGATCAGCTCGTCGCAGAGGGACTTGATCTTCCCGACATAGTTGGTGATGGAGGAGTTGCCCTTCTGCAGGTTGGCGAGGGCAATCCTGACGTTGGTGGTCTGAGAACGGGTGTGAGATGCAAGCATCCCTTCCACCGTGTTCCAGAGTTCAGCCGCGGTGTGACATGATGCAACCTGGATGGCGATCTCACGAGGCAGTGTCGTCAGAAGATAGGAGAAAACTTGCTGATCTTGAGCATACCAGGTTTGGAATTCAGGGTTTGGCGCCTTCGCCGTCGTCTTGCCATCAGATGAAGTGACATCAATCTGCATGGGCGGCGGTGGCTGCTCGACGTCGAGGTACTTGGCCATCTGTGCGCTTCAGATGGCCGAGAGCACCGTCGCCCGCCATAGGGCCTGATTGCCCTTCGTGAGCTTCTCGGTGGCAGCGTGCGCGAATGGCGAGGATGGGAAGGAACTTGAAGACGACGCCATGGATGTGCTCGAGGATGGCTCTGGTTACCATGTA
>NW_025241156.1:0-3406 GCF_018294505.1 Triticum aestivum
GTGGATTTCATCTTTTATTATATATCGAACGGTTTAAGGAAATGAAGATATATGGCATCACCCAGGTAAACACTAAGCCTATGAGTGTTGACTTACATACTCAACATTTTTGCCTTCATACCGGCATATGTGAAATGCTAGATTTTTTTTTGCAGATCAAGAAACTCGAGGATAGTTGTTATGCAGCAGAAAAGGTTTATAACATGGAAACGGATTACAAACTGGACAAAGGTATTGAAGATGATGTTTTTGACGATGAGGCTGACAATGACATTGGACACCTTGTAGAGGTTGATGTAAACAATAAAGAAAAGGGCAGTGAGGTTGACACATTTGAAGGCTTAAAACAGCAGGTAAGTCAAATACAAAAATTGTCCTCTTCTATATTCTTTATCTCTATTTCAACTTATTTGAAATACTAATATTTTCTACTTGTTCAGCTGCAAAATCTTCATTGCTTTCAGAACCAATATAAAAAAGCATGTGAATTTATAGCGAAGAGGAAAGCTGCAATTCCGAAAGAGTTGGGAATTGCTAGAGTACAACTTGCCCAATGAGGTTCTTGAAAAAGTGGCATCCCATGCTCTGATCCAGAATAGGGATTACTCCAATAATATAATAGCTTTTGCGAAACTATTGGTTAAATCCCTTGATGTGATCAAGTCAATTGATTGCATGGGAATCAAGAAGAAAAAATTGTCGAAGGGTCATCGCAAAGTGAATGCAAGCAGTGACTTGGTCCAGTTAACAATTGAAGGTTTCGAAAAGTGGGTCCGATATGAATATCCTGCTGGCGATGATTAAAAGGATTCCAATGCTAGTCTTTATTGTTCTAACCTTTGTTCCTTAGAAGGGGCCTTTGTCAGTGACAGAGTACTTGAAATGTACACTGGGTAAGTATCGCTCTTTTGGGATGAAACGTTTCTAGGTTCCTCTTTGTTCCCTTTTTTTACAGCTCATTTATTTAACTCTTGTAGATATTTCAATGGAATTTTCCCATCTCTTGATTTGCCAAGTGAAATATTGCAACAATATCATGTTTGAAGCTAGTTACAAAGGATCTTCTCTTGCACTTGGAACTATGTTTTCATGGAAATTATGTTTTCTTGGTAATGAAATGGGGAGTACATATTTCTTAAGATGTTCATTTCAACTTCTTACGCGTGAAACATGTTATTTATTTTAATTGATACCACGTGCATTGCAGGTGCACTGTTACTAGTATACATACAAACAACATAACAACACAATGAAAGACAATACTTCACATGAGGTGGATAGTCACCTTCTGTACTTAAATGCCATGTGCATGGGGGAAGCTGTCATGTACTTCTTCACGGACACACAGTTTTTCAGCTTGAAGTGATCCAGTCCTCAGACCATGCCATGGCTGCAGAACTCTCCTACACATATCACATCATTGATCATTCAATATATTTACTAACAATAGATCAACTAGAAATATAGATGACATAAAACTACATAGAACTAAACATGTGAGACAAGTAACATCAGCTACACAGAACCCAGGGTAGCAAAAGCAAGTTTGGTAACACCCAGGGAACCGTGACCAACATATATTAAGGGGATTAGAACTGCTTAGTCGCAGCTAGTGGCTACAACAAATAGCTGGTTTCTGGTGGCTCAGATGAATAGGATGTGACCCTCCTATCAGCGGTTAATACTCGAACGAGCCAACCGTGTAGCCATCGTGGCTACCACTGATCAGTTGGGTAGTGGCAGCATAATTTTAGCATCTCCCAAGTATCCATCCAATAAACTTATCAATTTAAGAACCATAAAATGTTAGCTACGACCTATGATATCCTAATTTCAATCTCAAGTCCTGACCTAATATCTTCACAATAAAGAAATGATAAGAGAGTGGTAGAATATTGTTTAGTATCTTGGCAACATGCGACTGAACTAAATAAATTCCAAGTAATACAAGTAAGAACTTTAATACATACCCAAATTCATTGAAGTGCTTTAAGCATTTCTGGAGGATAGTGATTGGTAAGAAAGGAGCTCCATCCTTATAAAAAAAAGCTCATGCCTATGAATTTTCCATCAGCAGCAATAATGGGGCTCCCAATTCCAGCCTAGCACAGAATACAATGGCTGTGAACATGCTTTGTTTAGAATAATATATTTCATATTTAGGTACGCTATATAATATAGTTCAATATGAACAATTTTGAAGATATTATGTATGAATATCTTACTAATGCGAACAAAAAAGTCCTGCTCTAGTCATATTACCAGTTTCTTTTTATTAATCTTTCTATGGAGCGATAAAAGATTACGGTAAATACCTTTGTGTCCTTACAAGTAAATGCCATGAGTTGCTGGCAATCGTATTTGCAAGTTTTGTACAACAGTGTCCCACCTGTAGCCATTAATTCTCCAGATTCAAAAACTCGTCCATAGCTACCAGTTTACTTTGGGAGAATTTGACAATTATTTGACAATAGCTAGCACCTCATTATGAAAGCATGCTGCACGAAGTTCTGGAAAAGCCTTGGTGTTCACAACAACAATATTATAATAAAGATCATATTTCCACAGTTTTCCTACAACAAGCTTGCCATTGGGCAGGCGCACCTTAATCTGCATGCAAGTACAAACTGTATCATCTTCATCTCATGGGCATAACAAAGCAATAGGATGGAAAATTGACTAGTAGCACTAACCTCCAGTTTATCAAGCATCTTACTTTCATCTTCAGAGGATCTAATCAAGCTCGCAGAGGTTAGAATGCTCATGCTGGATGTTGTGTGCTGTATGATTGTGCCTGTGCATGTTAACTGTCTAGTTTTACCTACACAGGATCAAAGTTTTTGTTACTGATTAACCTAAAAAACTTGGAATCCCTATAACCAAACGATTGCATTGTTACCCTTAAAAGTAGCAAGTGAAACAATGGATTGACATAGGCTCAAAGCAAGCAACTTAGTACTGGTTTGCTCTTCACTGTAGCCATCTAAATTTCCAAAGCAGAGCTCAAATGTATTCACCAAGCGCATGCCCCCTAATTGAAGAAACATACCATACCATGAGGGCTAGAATAAATATCTTGAAACATATGAAAATAACGGGAGGGGAGAATCATAAAAATGGAAAATAATAACTTGCCAGCAATCTTAGATGGCATAGGATAACCACGGGGAAGTAGGCTCTTGCGTAATATGCGTGAAAGGTCTGGTGCAATAGGTGAAAATGTGTATCAATTAGCATTCGGAGCCAATATGCAAGATAAAACTGGCACATGCCAAAATAAAAGGAATAACTTTTGGTCAGACAAGTTTCAACCAAACAAAAAAAATAATCACATGAGTAACATGTTTCTGTCGAACAAGACTTTTAACATTGAACCAACCTAGGAAGCAATGTTTCATTTCATTAG
>NW_025241157.1:0-3406 GCF_018294505.1 Triticum aestivum
ACTTAACACGCTTAACGAGATCTTGGTATTTGATCCGAGTCTGGCTACGAGCCTATACGCACTAACCATCTACGTGGGAGTAGTTATGGGTATCCCGACGTCGTGGTATCAGCCGAAGCACTTCAGACGTCAGCGACGGAGCGGCGCGCGCCGAATTGGACTGGAACGCCACTAGGCTAGGTCTGCTTTCGGCCGCCCACGCAACGTGCAGGTGTGCTCAGGGCGATGGGCCCAGACCCCTGCGCGCTTAGGTTTAGACCGGCGTGCTGGCCTCTCTGTTTTGCCTAGGTGGGGCTGCGACGTGTTGATCTTCCGCGGCCGGGCATGACCCAGGAAAGTGTGTCCGGCCAAATGGGATCGAGCGTGTTGGGCTATGTGGTGCACCCCTGCAGGGAAGTTAATCTATTCGAATAGCCGTGATCTTCGGTAACAGGACGACTTGGAGTTGTACCTTGACCTTATGACAACTAGAACCGGATACATAATAAAACACACCCTTCCAAGTTCCACAGACAACCCGGTGATCGCTTTTCCGCAGGGCGACGAGGAGAGGATCGCCGGGTAGGGTTATGCTATGCGATGCCACTTGGAGATGCTGCTTGGATATGCTACTTGAAGATACTACTTGGAGGACTTCAATCTACTCTCTCCTACATGCTGCAAGACGGAGGCTGCCAGAAGCGTAGTCTTCGACAGGATTAGCTATCCCCCTTTTATTCTGGCATTCTGCAGTTCAGTCCACTGATATGGCCTCCTTACACATATACCCATCCATATGTAGTTTAGTTCCTTGCTTGCGAGTACTTTGGATGAGTACTCACGGTTGCTTTCTCCCCCCTTTTTCCCCCTTTCCTTCTTCCTGGTTGTCGCAACCAGATGCTGGAGTCTAGGAGCCAGACGCCACCGTCGACGACGACCCCTACTACACCGGAGGTGCCTACTACTACGTGCTGCCCGCTGACGACGACCTGGAGTAGTTTAGGAGGATCCCAGGCAGGAGGCCTGCGCCTCTTTCGATCTGTATCCCAGTTTGTGCTAGCCTTCTTAAGGCAAACTTGTTTAACTTATGTCTGTACTCAGATATTGTTGCTTCCCCTGACTCGTCTATGATCGAGCACTTGTATTCGAGCCCTCGAGGCCCCTGGCTTGTATTATGATGCTTGTATGACTTATTTTATTTGTAGAGTTGTGTTGTGATATCTTCCCGTGAGTCCCTGATCTTGATCGTACACATTTGCGTGCATGATTAGTGTACGATTAAATCGGGGGCGTCACAAGTTGGTATTAGAGCCGACTGCCTGTAGGAATCCCCCTTCCAACTCCTTGGCCGAAGTCGAGTCTAGACTTTACAAAACTTTTACTAATCTGGCTGTGCGGCCCATGGGCCCACGTCGCCATTGGGTGGTATTAGGATCTTTTACTCCTCGACCTTTACTCTGGGACTCTGAACTCTCTTCTACTCGGGTTAAACGATTTCTACTAAAATCTGACTTTAGGTTCTCGAAAATACTTTCTCCCGGAGAGCCCCTTCAGTCCAGGTGATCGCCGACTGCACCAGAAGATTTCGAAGTTACTCGCCGAAACTCTTTTGAGACCTTGTGTCCGTTGCTTTTGCAATTCGCTACCATCGTAATATCCCTATGGATAAATACATACACTTGACGTTCTTACTTTTATTCCCAGTTGATCTTGTTATTACAAGATACCCCGAAATTCTCTCTATTGATCCGAGAATATCTTGTGTCTACTGTCTTGCAATTCCTTGTCACCTGAATACCCCTATGGATAATTCTCGCACTTGTCGAGTATCCGCTTATCCCCAGTTGTTCATGTGTTTCACAAAAGTCTTCAAAATACTATTCGATCTTCCGAAAATTCTCTGGAGCCTTTGGCTCTTGAAATTCTTGCTTGCTTGCATTATGGTTAATCCCATAAGTCTCGTAGTCATATTGACATTCCTTGTCATTATCATTTTGAGTCTGTTGACTCAATATGTTTGTGAATACCCGCAATCATCTTTGATCCTTATAGATTACCTTTCTCACTGAGCTGCCATTCTTTTAACTGGAATTGGTTCTCAACAAATCCAATTGTCATTGATTGTACCCCTAAGTCTATTCAGCTTATCCATTCTTGATCAGAGCATTTTCTCCTGATCCCTTGATTTGAAAATCATAATTACTTTGCTAATTAAGCGTTGAACTATTCAGCTGTTCTATAAATCGATGCATTTGCAATCTTTCTTCCTCTGATTGGGTATCGATACTCATATCAGCCCCATTGTGGATCGCCATATCCACTGTTGGATTATTATCCGACAGTGTCCTTCATAATTAGTCGCTTTGTGAGTTCTTTCTCCGATACATAATGCCTTTGGTAAATTGTATCCTTTCCTTTTGTCAACCATGCTCTGCTTTCGAGTTGGTGATATTTACCCTTGAAGCTTATGTTATATGATCGTAAGAAGCCCTGATGGGATTGAACCAACGCCTTACCTCACCGGTGTGAACCCGAAAGATTTCACGAGTCATACTTATCTGGTATTGCACCAGGTAAAACTTTCAACAACTATTGTCATCTTCGAAATACGAGAGGTGAATGGAAGGTTATGCATTGGAGAAGTGGGAGTCGACCTTGAACTTTGTGTTCATGCCCATGGACACGATGTAGATCTTGTTATTAAAGCTTCTCTTAAATTAATTACTCCTTTGGTATAAGCTCCTCTTATATCTAGGATCTGGCCTTTTGCAATCGTGGTTCCGACCATGATTGTTCTTCTTTGATCTCATTTCTCGGACAAGTCAAAATAATTGTCTTCTATGGATCAATACACCAGTCCAACCTTTACTTTGATCTTGTGTCGGGTATTACCCCCCCTGTATCTCGAGATTATCATGGAACAGCATAACTTCTTATGAGTTCTTCATCAAGTGCTACCTTCCCACTGAATCCAATTTTTCACGGGCTCTGAGTTATTAAACACTCAAAGACACCGATAACTGAACCGAGTCTGCATTACGGTTCAACGACACTTGATAATCTTCTTTAAGTACGAGTTTGTACCCGATCACATCATTCCTAGCCTGATCGGCTATATCATTATCTTGCTAAATTTTAACTGTGCTACCCGGTCCTTCTTCTCGGAGCACAATTTTCGACGATGAATTAACCTTACGTCGATCCTCATCGGCATATCATTTCGCCTTGAACAACAAGCTTGGTTTCGAGTTTGTGTCGTACCCTTGGTTCCAATAACCTTTCACTTCATCATTACTTTGACTTGATGTTGTCGCCGATCGATTACATCTTCCTGAACTCTCTCGACAAAGGTGTCGTGATCATCAACATTCCGAGCTCATCCAGGATATCAATTGAATTTATGATGAGAAATACCATCCTTGCCCTC
>NW_025241158.1:0-3405 GCF_018294505.1 Triticum aestivum
GGGTCATATTTCAGGGCCCAATGTATGGTAGTAACTGAATCATGGATCACAAACACAGAACTCAGTTCCTGAGGACGGCTACAATGAGACAACCCACCATGTACTCCTACATGGCCTCTCACCGCTACCTTTACCAAATCGTGTTCACACACTTAGCTCACACACAGTAGGACATGTTCACACGCCTCTAATTCATCCCCGATGAATCAGATCTGACTCAACTCTAAGCAGTAGCAGGCATGACAAACAAACATGAATGAGTAGGCACAATAGGGCTCAAACAACTCCTACTCATGCTAGTGGGTTTCATCTATTTACTGTGGCAATGACAGGTCATGCAAAGGATAAAGGGGTTCAACTACCGCAGCATGTAACAGTTGAATCGGTGTTGTCCTAATGCAGTAAAAGAGAGCACGAGCGAGAGGGTAGGATTGTATCGGAATGAACAAGGGGGTTTTGCTTGCCTGGCACTTCTGAAGATAACATTGAGTCTTCGTCAGTGTCAACGATCACATCATCGGTA
This sequence comes from Triticum aestivum, assembly GCF_018294505.1. Classification (NCBI taxonomy): domain Eukaryota; kingdom Viridiplantae; phylum Streptophyta; class Magnoliopsida; order Poales; family Poaceae; genus Triticum; species Triticum aestivum. Next base: position 524 of record NW_025241158.1, read on the forward strand.
TCACGTCTATCGAGTGGGAACGAATACCGGCAACACAGAAAGGAACACAATCAATGCGATGCACAATATGATGCATGATCATGACATGGCAAAATGAATGTGTTTTGGGCTAATGCAACTAGCAACAGATTAAATGAAGTTGGTTTGAATATAAAATTCAAATTCAGACTCCATATGTGATTATTCAAATGCCATTCACTTCATTTGCCCTAAACAGTAGTGATAAGTTGTTCTAACATGCATGAAAATGGTACAGATGGATTCCTTGAATTTTTCTGATAATTTTTCATATATAATTTATTTAATTTGGAGTTACGGTTAATTTTCTATGAATTTTAGAAGTTTGCAACAATTTCTGGAATTTCCTATATAAGAATAAATACAGAAAAAGAGTTACTGCGTCAGCACTGCATCACTATGACGTCAGCAGGTCAACAGACGCTGCTGCTGGTCAAACCTGACCAGTGGGGTCCACTGGTCAGTGACTATCTAATCTAACCTAGTTAATTAGCACTAACCTAGGTTAAGTTAAATTAGTTTAAATCTAAACTGGATTAGTTAGCCGGGCGGGGCCCGCATGTCAGTGGGGAGAGGGGGAGGTCAAACCGGGCAGTGGGTCAACCCACGCCGGTCAGCGGGTCAGCGGGCGCCGGCGTTTAGCCGCCGGCGAGCCCGACGCGGCGGCGCAAGTGCAATTCGCTGTTCCGGCCACCAAAAGGGTCGGGGAGGGTACCTACGGGGAGCTGGGGATGGGCTGAGGCTCTTGGTGGAGGGACTTGAGCTCGGGGCGGTCGGAATCGACGCCGGCGGCGAGCTATGCGGCGGCCGGAGCTCGGGCACGCTCGGACACGGCGTTTTGGGGCACGGGAGGAGGAGTGGGTAGGTGCTCTGGGTTCCCGGGAACGCGACGAGGACGACAGCGTGCTCGGACGCGACGTGCGGGGCCTCTAGCCGCGGCGACCTCGTGGCCGGCGGCGACGAGCTCTCGGGCTCAGCGGAGCCCGTGGTTAGAGGAAAGAATCGGCATCAGGGAGAGGGGGGTTCGGTGCGGGGGCTCACAGCGATGGCGATGGGATGCTCGGCGAGGTCGGGGACGGCCCGGAGCCGACGAATTCGTCGACGGCGACCGGCGGGTCCGAAGAGGGGAAGAACGGCGGGGCGGCGCCTCGGGGCTTCTCCGGTCGCGTGAGATGGCGGGGAGGGTGAGGATGGAGTGGCGGAGCTGGTGGGCTAGTTGGGGGAGCGAGGGAGGCCCTGTGGCCGCGGTGGTGGCGAGCGGCGGCGACGGCGGCTCCGTTCGGGGAGGAAAACAGAGAGGGGGAAGAGCGTTCGGGGAAGAGAGAGGGAGCAGCGAGGGAGGAAGAGGAGCGAGGGGACACGAGGCGTGAGGGGGAGGCTCGGGAACGACTCGGTGGAAGCAGGAGGTGGCCGAGGCGGCATCGGCGCTCGCCACCGAGCTGCTTCGGTGCGAGGGGAGGAAGAAGACAAGGGGGAGGAGGTGGGCTGGGCCTCACAGGTGGGCTGCACAGGGGGGGCTGGGCCAGCACAGGTGAGCGCCAGGTAAGTGGGCTTCTCTCTCTCTTTTCTTTATTTTAGTTACTGTTTTCTATTTTCTGTAATTGTGTTTGGATTTATTAAAAATGCCAGAGCATTTCCAAAAATCATGCAACTGACTGTGGCCACTGTTTGGAATATTTCCAACAGTAAACATTTCAGTTTGTGATTATTTGAGCATTTAAAATATTATTAGCAATTAAATGCCCAAATGCAAATACTATATAATTAAATTCAAAAATCCAGGAATAGCCTATAAATATGTTCATCATTTTTGGAAGAGGTTTTTCACCTTAACAGAAATTATGAACATTTCCAAAGGGCATTCTGGGTTATTGAAAATATTTTTATTGAACCTAGTTAAATTTCATTTGGTGCTAGGGTTTCAACAATCCCTATTTCAAATTTAACTGAAATTTAAACATGGTGCAACACTCTAATGCATGCACTAGGCATTGTCAAAACTAGGGATGTGACAACTCACCCCCACTAAACAAGAATCTCGTCTCGAGATTCAAGCGTAGGGTAAGGTGAAAGGGGAACGCAAACTAGCACAATCTTCACGATCCAGGTTGCACTTCATAGAAACGTTGATTCGATCACCATCTTTGTCTTGTCGTCTTGCTCTGAGATCTTCAGCTAATCATGACAAGAAGAGGAAAGGAAAACTCTGGAAGGATCGGTCTTCTCGAAGATCGAACAACTCAGGATTAACTCACGGAATGAGACTTAGAACCATCTCTTGAGCTGGGAGACGAAGCACAGATTTAAAGAATTGGAGTGGAGCAGATGACGAAGGTTCACTAGGTAGACAACAATTTCACACTTAAGAAGGTGGTAAACGATTGCCAACGTAGCGAAGAGTTGAGTTGCCATGATACCACGACGAAACATCCTGGAGGAAGGTGATCGTAGAGTATTACCTTAAGTGGCAAAAAGAATTACTTTTGATTCAGAGATCATTGAAACTCTTCATACCAGCATAAGGCAATTCACAACGATCGTTTGGAGGGGGTCTGTAGAATGGCATACTCGGACTTGGATGATGTGGATTACCTTGTTGAAGACAACGTAATGGATGAATTTTGCTTATCACCGGAAATGGAAGAGACCCATGGTAGAATGGCACATTGGCGGTGCAAGCTGGGAACAAAATGCAAATGCTGGGAATGATTCTGGTAACTGGGGAAGAACCCAACAATAAAGAGTGAATTCACTGTTGGAGTGGTTATAGCATAACCGAGGAAATCTGGGGCAATCCCAGCTAGTGCCGATGATAAGACGTAGCGCTTGTGCGTGCTCTCAAGAACTTGAGCATTTCCACAATC
>NW_025241159.1:0-3405 GCF_018294505.1 Triticum aestivum
GTTTTATTTTATTCTAGTTTTATAAAACATAAAAGTTGTATCTTAAATAGTAACACTAATTATACCTCTACCACAAAGAGGTTTAACCCCCAAATAATATAGTTTAGTATTTTATAAAATACCAACACATTTATTTATTTGTTTTACCTACAGTTTTAATTATTTGAATGCATTTAGACATTTTATAAAAATGTGGTTTCTTCACCACAATTAACTTTGCATTATTTGGCACAACTCGAATATTTTAGTTTTAAAGTTTGAAAACTTTTATTGTTATCATTAATTTGAATTTTGAATTTTGGACCGGTTTTGAACTAACTCAAGATTAGCAACTATAATTGAGGTGACGTGGCATCACTAGCAGAGGATCACTGTAGCTTAATTTCCCGGGCGTCACAGGCATGTACTTGGGGGCATGTTAGTTGTGTGTGCCAACTAGCCTGACTGTGGAGACATGGGTATCACTGTCTTGATTGAAAGTCTTGAACAACGTGAAATCAACGACATTCGCCTCGAAGTTATCATTCAGTAGGATATGTGAGACGTAAGGTTGAGCCACGGGATTGGTGTGCAGATATTCGAGTCCTAAATGCACATCAGCCCATCATTGGCGATGAACACATTATTCAAGTTACCAACATGTAAATGTTAATTCATGGAGAAACTATGAGATTTTTTTTCCGATGGTAATTTCATTCAATCGTTCCGTCAAGGTGACACAGTTGTACTGAGTGCAAACCAACCTGGCTTATGCATAACTAGATGCACATAGTCCAACACGTACAAAACAGATGGAAAAAGGCGACATGGTTTGACAAAGCAAGAAAATAAAAACCTAGGGTGATGGAAGACCAATCCGTAGACTAAACTATCATCTATATGCTTGGTAAAAACCTCATTGGATATATGCTCCAACCGAGTAGATGATGCATCCAAAATCTAGCTACCTATTGGACCAATTTTCTTATGGTTTCTCCTATGAACTTGTCTGTATTGAATAATATATGTTAAACTAATGCCATTTTACATAGTTGCATATGTTGTCATTACGTGGCAGGTATTAAGACTTCACCAACAAAATACAAGAAAACATGCTGGGAATTTTGATGCGGAAGAGGAAGGCGCCCGAAGGATGTCACTTGGGCCGACCATGGGGCCCACACTGTGACATCCTGGATTTTGCCCCTTTTCTTTTTTCTTGGTTTTATTGCATTTTGAATTGAATTTGAGTTTTGAATCAACCCATTTCTTTGATTTTCATCCCAAGTGACTCATCTCACCCTCAAACACATCTCTTGCCCTCTGTCATACCTCAACATTGTCTTGGGAATATTTTTCTTAAATGAAAAATATTCATTTTCTCTCTGATAAAGCTCTTCATTCACTTCTGCTCCAAAGCAACCCTCATTTTTCTTGCCCAAAAAAATCTGAGAAAATTCCCAAAATTCTTTGGACCTTGGACCAAGTTCCTGTGCAAAAATGTTTCATGGTTTTTTGGAGTATTTTTGCTACAGAAAATCTTTTCCTTTCTGGTCAAAAAATGCATGTTGTGAAGGAAGTGCATTTTCTGCGTGATCCTCTGGAGCTGAAATTTTTAGGGCATCATTACCTTCCTAAGATAAGCTTAACCCCCAAAGATCAGCTCTTAACTCTCTCTGGTTTCTTCCCAAACTTGCTCACAAGTTTCTGTCCAGGAACTTGCTGAGGCTCTCTTGTTCAATCTGGTCGGCCTAGCAGTGTGCCATCACCTCTGCTAGACCTAACACTGCACGAACAACACTACTGACATGATTAAAATTCCTCAGGACACCGTCTTGCCACAGATCATGCGGTGGCCGCGTGTGGACAGGAGCCCTGGCATGCATTTGGCACGCTCTAGGCTGCGCCAGCGCCACTGTCGCGCCCGTGCCCGTGCCTGAGGCCAAGCTAGATTGCCGCACCGCGCCATTTGCCCTGTCTACTCCTCCTTGACTCCTCCCTGCCGCTCGCCAACGCCGGAGCTCGCCGCAGTGATCTCAAGCACGTCATGCCCGAGCGCACAGTGAGGTCGTGCTCGCTATTGTCGCCTTCCCGCGCGTCCTGTGCTCGGCTGCAAGCTCCCATAGTGGCGGTGTGACCCCTGGCCGCTTCTCCCCCCCCTCTCTCTATCTCTCTCTCTCTATCTCTCTCTCTCTCTCTCTATTTGACCCGTTTCATCGCTACCCGCCATCTCCAGAGAGCTCGCCGGAGCTCTTGATCCCGTCTCTACTCACCTATAAATAGAGGTCCTCCCTCTCTTCTCCGAGCACCTCAGACCCCTCCTCTGATCCAACTACACCTCCTAGAAGACCGCGGTCAGTCCAGGTGGGCCTCTGGCCGCCGTCCTGCACCGGAGATCAATGTCGATCCCTCCTCGGTGCCCTGCTTCCTTCACCAATCTTCAACCTCCTCCGATGAGCTAGGCGCGTCCGTGGAGCTTCACTGGTCCTAGGCGACGTGATTGGAGCCCCCGAAGCCATCCCAGCTCGCCGGCATCTTCGTCTCTGGTGACCTCTGTCCACAGCCGCCATTGGAGAAGGCCACGACGACCTCCTCCATCCACCTCTAGCCACCCTGCGGTTACATGAATGCTCGCAGTGGACTGACACTTCCATCCCCCCTCTCGCCGGCGGCAGCCGAGCCATCCTTGCCGGAGAACCACCGGCGACAAGCCGCCCTCTCTCTATTCCCCCCTCTCTCTCTGAACTTGGCCACGGGGGCCTGCTGGTCAGCCATTCAGACGCCTTCCGAAGTGGTATGAGTGGAGGCGCCCGCTGGTTTACACCTTCGACGTCACCCCCTCCCCATATTTTCTAAAAATCAATTTAAATTCATAAATTTGACCAAACTTTGACCAGTCCTAGTTTCTATTATGTAAGTCTAAATGAATTGATTCTTTTTGCACTAGTTTTGTATTGATCTCCTCTATCAGCATGCAAAAGATGAGATTTTTGCTTGCTATAAATCTTTTCTGTTGTATTTAAATGTGTTATGTGACATTTTCTTTTGCCATTTTTAAATGTTTTCTGAAGGAACCTTCCTTGGGGATAACTAGGAGGAGTATGACCCTCCTCTGCACTAAGGCAAGCCATCACAGATATTTGCAAGAATTTCATTTCAATAACTATGATTTTCACTTGAATATGGTCTTTTATAATGCATATAGAAATTCACCTAGTATCATTTGATGCTAGTTTCATGTTCATGCTATGCTTGTTATGTTATCAATGATATTTTAGTTGAATGGTTAAGGATATGCAGTAGAGTAACTTGATGTTATGCATGAGCTAGTTCATATCAGTATTATGTTGAAATGGTGCACATATAGTTCATTGCATTTTCATGGCATACTATGACTCGGTGAAATTTATTTGCAAGTTGAAACCT
>NW_025241160.1:0-3405 GCF_018294505.1 Triticum aestivum
CCCGCCCGCGCCTCTCAGCGGTAGAACCGCGCTGGAGGGCGGTAGTACCGCTTGGAGTGATACCGAATCTCAATGTGCTTCGTCTTGAAGTGTTGCACCGGGTTGAGAGAAATCTTGATGGCACTTTCATTATCACACCAAAGAGGCACTTTGTCACAAATGACACTGTACTCCTTTAAAGGTTGCCTCATCCATAGGAGTTGAGCACAACAACTACCGGCCGCCACATACTCCGCTTTGGTGGACGAGAGAGACACACAACTTTGCTTCTTGGAAGACCAACTTACCAAAGAGCAACCAAGAAATTGGCACCCTCCGGAAGTGGACTTCCTATCCACTTTGTCTCCCGCCCAATCGGAATCTGTGAAACCTTCAAGCTTGAAGTTCGCTCCTCTTGGGTACCATAAGCCAAAGTTTGGGGTATGAGCCAAATATCGAAAGATTCGCTTGACCGCCACAAAGTGACTTTCCTTTGGTGCGGCATGAAAACGTGCACACATCCCCACACTCAGCATGATATCCGGTCTAGATGCACAAAGGTAAAACAAGGAGCCAATCATGGAGCGATATACCTTTTGATCCACCGCTTTACCATTGGGATCGATGTCAAGTTGGCACTTGGTAGGCATTGGTGTAGAAGCCGGCTTGACATCACTTAGCTTGAATCTTTTAAGCATGTCTTGAGTGTATCTGGCTTGGTTGATGAAGGTTCCTTCTCTTCTTTGTTTGATGTCAAAACCAAGGAAGAACTTCAACTCTCCCATCGAAGACATCTTAAACTTGGAGGTCATGAGAGCGGCAAATTCCTCATTGAAAGCTTTGTTAGGAGAACCAAAGATAATATCATCAACATATAGTTGGCATACAAACAACTCCCCGTTGACCTTCTTAGTAAAAAGAGTGGGATCAATTTGTCCTACTTCAAATCCACGATCTTGTAGCAACTCGGTAAGGTGGTCATACCCCGCACGTGGGGCTTGTTTAAGGCCATAGAGTGCCTTATCGAGTTGATACACATGATCCGGGAAGTAGGGGTCCTCGAACCCGGGGGGTTGCTTGACATAAACCAACTCATTAATAGGACCATTAAGAAAAGCACTTTTCACATTCATTTGTTGCAACTTAAAGTTGTGATGAGAAGCATAGGCAATCAACAAACGTATGGATTCAAGACGAGCAACGGGAGCAAAGGTTTCACCGTAGTCTATACCCTCGACTTGGGAGTAGCCTTGTGCTACCAATCTTGCCTTGTTGCGAACGATGTTCCCATGAGCATCTTGCTTGTTCTTAAAGATCCACTTAGTTCCAATGACATTGTGGTTCCCCGATGGCCTTGGCACCAATCTCCATACTTTGTTGTACTCGAAGTTGTTGAGTTCTTCATGCATGGCATTGAGCCAATCCGAGTCTTCGAGCGCCTCATAGACCTTTTGGGGTTCAACACAAGAGACAAACGCGTGATGTTCACAATAGTTTGCTAATTGACTACGAGTGCTTACCCCCTTTCTTAGGCTTCCAACTACATTTTCCATGAGATGGCCTTGAGTGGTGAGCTTGGAAGCAATCTTCGCGGCACAATGCTCTAATTCCTCCTCAGATGTGGAGGGAGGAGGGTTGACTTGATCATTTTGAGCGCCGTCTTGAGCTTGTTCTTGATCTTGAGCTTGTTCTTGAGCTTGATTTTGCTCTTGATCTTGAACTTGCTCGAGGGGGAGAACTTGACCTTGGGAATCATTTAGAGGTTCACCACCATCTTGAGGTTGATCTTGCCCTTGGTCTTGTTCACAAGGTTGAGGGCCTTCACTTTGTTCTTCGGAAGCGTGTGGGTCTTGATGAGGTGATGGCTCTACTTGAGTAGAGCATTGTCCTTCTCCTTCGGCCACAAGGGGTTCCTCAATGGGTAGGATTTGACCAATACCCATTCTTCTTATGGCTTGGGGAGGAATTTCATCACCTACATCACAAGTACCACTTTGCTCCACTTGGGAGCCGTTATTTTCGTCAAACTCCACGTTACACGTCTCCTCAATGAGTCCAGTGGACTTGTTGAGAACACGGTAAGCATGAGAGTTTGTAGCATAACCAACAAATATGCCCTCATGAGCTCTAGCCTCAAATTTAGACAAACGAACACCTTTCTTGAGAATGAAACACTTACAACCGAACACCCGGAAGTACTTGAGGTTGGGCTTGTTGCCGGTGAGAATCTCATAAGGAGTCTTGTTCAAGCCTTTGCGAGGATAGAGCCGATTGGATGCATGACATGCGGTGTTGATGGCTTCGGCCCAAAAGTTGTACGGAGACTTGAACTCCGCCATCATGGTCCTTGCCGCATCCATCAACGTCCGGTTCTTCCTCTCCACAACACCATTTTGTTGAGGGGTATAAGGTGCCGCATATTGATGGTTGATCCCCTCATCACTAAGAAACTCATCCAAGGTGTAGTTCTTGAACTCGGTGCCTATTGGGGATATTACCACTGGGCGTGAACCGGCCTACCTGGGCCGGGTTAACTTCAGTAGAAGTATAAGCAGATGAAGGCCCAAGGCCTGTAGTCGGTTTAGAAACTGTAGCCGTAAACCGGCATGATATGTAAACTTGTATTGTAAGTTAGGAATAGAGAGATACCAACCGGGATACAAGTATGAACCGGTTGGGACTCTATGGACCGACGGGCGTCACCCGTGTATATAAGGGGACGACCCGGCGGCGGTTCAAGGAGAGACAACCACAACTCGAGCCTAGGCGAAGCTTGTTTTGCTCCCTAGCCATCGAGACCACATCAATTCCATCACAACTAGACGTAGGCTTTTACCTTCATCGAAGGGGCCGAACTAGTATAAACCCTCGTGTCTTTGTGTCCTCTTTAACCCCTTTAAGTAAACCCATAGCGATGGCTCCACGACTAAGTCCTTTCACTAGGACATCTGCCGTGACAAATCCACGACAGTTGGCACCCACCGTGGGGCTATCGCACGATGGTTTGACGATCTTGGAGGGCAAGCTCAAGGGACTCGAAGGCTACGTTGTGGGCCGGATGACCAAGAGTCGTCGTGGCAGGATCTACATCGACGACGCAGGATGGGGTCCCGAGGCCGATTCAATCGAGTACGGGTACCAGGTCCCCTTTGGTGGCATACACGTTTTCATCGGCAAGATCGGTGAGCCTGGGCCTGAGCCGGACATCTGCACCGACCTCGTCGAGACGGCTCAGCGTGCGAGACCTACCCAGGCTAAACCGGCCGTGAAGCGTGTCTTCGTTGGAGTCATCCACAGAGGAGAGCATGAGGACGAGTCAGAACACGGTAGCGAGACCGTCGTCTATTCCGGTGACGAGTCCTCGACCGGAGAGACCGAATCGCTATACCAGTTGCAAGACGACCAGGTTAGGGGCTGTTCCGATGG
>NW_025241161.1:0-3405 GCF_018294505.1 Triticum aestivum
GTGGATTTCATCTTTTATTATATATCGAACGGTTTAAGGAAATGAAGATATATGGCATCACCCAGGTAAACACTAAGCCTATGAGTGTTGACTTACATACTCAACATTTTTGCCTTCATACCGGCATATGTGAAATGCTAGATTTTTTTTTGCAGATCAAGAAACTCGAGGATAGTTGTTATGCAGCAGAAAAGGTTTATAACATGGAAACGGATTACAAACTGGACAAAGGTATTGAAGATGATGTTTTTGACGATGAGGCTGACAATGACATTGGACACCTTGTAGAGGTTGATGTAAACAATAAAGAAAAGGGCAGTGAGGTTGACACATTTGAAGGCTTAAAACAGCAGGTAAGTCAAATACAAAAATTGTCCTCTTCTATATTCTTTATCTCTATTTCAACTTATTTGAAATACTAATATTTTCTACTTGTTCAGCTGCAAAATCTTCATTGCTTTCAGAACCAATATAAAAAAGCATGTGAATTTATAGCGAAGAGGAAAGATGCAATTCCGAAAGAGTTGGGAATTGCTAGAGTACAACTTGCCCAATGAGGTTCTTGAAAAAGTGGCATCCCATGCTCTGATCCAGAATAGGGATTACTCCAATAATATAATAGCTTTTGCGAAACTATTGGTTAAATCCCTTGATGTGATCAAGTCAATTGATTGCATGGGAATCAAGAAGAAAAAATTGTCGAAGGGTCATCGCAAAGTGAATGCAAGCAGTGACTTGGTCCAGTTAACAATTGAAGGTTTCGAAAAGTGGGTCCGATATGAATATCCTGCTGGCGATGATTAAAAGGATTCCAATGCTAGTCTTTATTGTTCTAACCTTTGTTCCTTAGAAGGGGCCTTTGTCAGTGACAGAGTACTTGAAATGTACACTGGGTAAGTATCACTCTTTTGGGATGAAACGTTTCTAGGTTCCTCTTTGTTCCCTTTTTTTACAGCTCATTTATTTAACTCTTGTAGATATTTCAATGGAATTTTCCCATCTCTTGATTTGCCAAGTGAAATATTGCAACAATATCATGTTTGAAGCTAGTTACAAAGGATCTTCTCTTGCACTTGGAACTATGTTTTCATGGAAATTATGTTTTCTTGGTAATGAAATGGGGAGTACATATTTCTTAAGATGTTCATTTCAACTTCTTACGCCTGAAACATGTTATTTATTTTAATTGATACCACGTGCATTGCAGGTGCACTGTTACTAGTATACATACAAACAGCATAACAACACAATGAAAGACAATACTTAACATGAGGTGGATAGTCACCTTCTGTACTTAAATGCCATGTGCATGGGGGAAGCTGTCATGTACTTCTTCACGGACACACAGTTTTTCAGCTTGAAGTGATCCAGTCCTCAGACCATGCCATGGCTGCAGAACTCTCCTACACATATCACATCATTGATCATTCAATATATTTACTAACAATAGATCAACTAGAAATATAGATGACATAAAACTACATAGAACTAAACATGTGAGACAAGTAACATCAGCTACACAGAACCCAGGGTAGCAAAAGCAAGTTTGGTAACACCCAGGGAACCGTGACCAGCATATATTAAGGGGATTAGAACTGCTTAGTCGCAGCTAGTGGCTACAACAAATAGCTGGTTTCTGGTGGCTCAGATGAATAGGATGTGACCCTCCTATCAGCGGTTAATACTCGAACGAGCCAACCGTGTAGCCATCGTGGCTACCACTGATCAGTTGGGTAGTGGCAGCATAATTTTAGCATCTCCCAAGTATCCATCCAATAAACTTATCAATTTAAGAACCATAAAATGTTAGCTACGACCTATGATATCCTAATTTCAATCTCAAGTCCTGACCTAATATCTTCACAATAAAGAAATGATAAGAGAGTGGTAGAAAATTGTTTAGTATCTTGGCAACATGCGACTGAACTAAATAAATTCCAAGTAATACAAGTAAGAACTTTAATACATACCCAAATTCATTGAAGTGCTTTAAGCATTTCTGGAGGATAGTGATTGGTAAGAAAGGAGCTCCATCCTTATAAAAAAAGCTCATGCCTATGAATTTTCCATCAGCAGCAATAATGGGGCTCCCAATTCCAGCCTAGCACAGAATACAATGGCTGTGAACATGCTTTGTTTAGAATAATATATTTCATATTTAGGTACGCTATATAATATTGTTCAATATGAACAATTTTGAAGATATTATGTATGAATATCTTACTAATGCGAACAAAAAAGTCCTGCTCTAGTCATATTACCAGTTTCTTTTTATTAATCTTTCTATGGAGCGATAAAAGATTACGGTAAATACCTTTGTGTCCTTACAAGTAAATGCCATGAGTTGCTGGCAATCGTATTTGCAAGTTTTGTACAACAGTGTCCCACCTGTAGCCATTAATTCTCCAGATTCAAAAACTCGTCCATAGCTACCAGTTTACTTTGGGAGAATTTGACAATTATTTGACAATAGCTAGCACCTCATTATGAAAGCATGCTGCACGAAGTTCTGGAAAAGCCTTGGTGTTCACAACAACAATATTATAATAAAGATCATATTTCCACAGTTTTCCTACAACAAGCTTGCCATTGGGCAGGCGCACCTTAATCTGCATGCAAGTACAAACTGTATCATCTTCATCTCATGGGCATAACAAAGCAATAGGATGGAAAATTGACTAGTAGCACTAACCTCCAGTTTATCAAGCATCTTACTTTCATCTTCAGAGGATCTAATCAAGCTCGCAGAGGTTAGAATGCTCATGCTGGATGTTGTGTGCTGTATGATTGTGCCTGTGCATGTTAACTGTCTAGTTTTACCTACACAGGATCAAAGTTTTTGTTACTGATTAACCTAAAAAACTTGGAATCCCTATAACCAAACGATTGCATTGTTACCCTTAAAAGTAGCAAGTGAAACAATGGATTGACATAGGCTCAAAGCAAGCAACTTAGTACTGGTTTGCTCTTCACTGTAGCCATCTAAATTTCCAAAGCAGAGCTCAAATGTATTCACCAAGCGCATGCCCCCTAATTGAAGAAACATACCATACCATGAGGGCTAGAATAAATATCTTGAAACATATGAAAATAACGGGAGGGGAGAATCATAAAAATGGAAAATAATAACTTGCCAGCAATCTTAGATGGCATAGGATAACCACGGGGAAGTAGGCTCTTGCGTAATATGCGTGAAAGGTCTGGTGCAATAGGTGAAAATGTGTATCAATTAGCATTCGGAGCCAATATGCAAGATAAAACTGGCACATGCCAAAATAAAAGGAATAACTTTTGGTCAGACAAGTTTCAACCAAACAAAAAAAATAATCACATGAGTAACATGTTTCTGTCGAACAAGACTTTTAACATTGAACCAACCTAGGAAGCAATGTTTCATTTCATTAG